>NW_024734940.1:7120437-7247937 GCF_018991925.1 Homarus americanus | reverse complement strand
GTTGTAGTGGCGGACTCAGCGAGGATAGATAGATAGATAGATGGTGCAATAGTCCACTGCCAAACCTTGCTAGTGCTTGGCGGTGGAGGTCACTGAAGGATGGCATTTCCAGGGTGGAGAGAGCGTTGTTGTAGCCGGAGTAGTCTGCGCCGAGCATGATTCTGCAGGCCCTTTTCTGTACCTTCTCTAGCTGACTTTGTTGGGTAGAGTTGAGAGAAGACGACCAGGCTGGTGACGCATACGTTAGTTTGGGGAAAATAAAGGCGTTGCAGATAGTCCTCAGCTCTGGCGTGGGTGCCCCAAGCGACCTAAGTCGTCGTAGCATGTAGAGTCGGTACGAGGCTACCTTGATAGTGTTGTTTACATGGGCCTTCCAGTCCAGTTTGTGGTGTATGGTAACACCCAGGAGTTTGGCAGACTGCACTAACTGAAGAGGATGGGCAACCACTGTGACTGCTGAAGCTTGCACTGGAGTGGTGGCGGTATGTGTGTGTGTACGTGTGTGTGTGTAAGCGTATTTGTGTGTGTGTGTGTGTGTGTGTTTTCAAGCAGGCCCACAAGTTCAAGGGTTCGTGGCAACACCCTCGATCCAAACACTGGCATCTCATTGACTAGATCATTGTTAGAGAAAGAGATCGCCGAGATGTCCTCATCACCCGAGACATGCGTGGCTCAGACCACTGCGACACTCTTCATCGGCTCGTCAGAGTCAAGCTATCACTTCACATTACCCAAAAACGGCGAATGCAGCAAACCTCCAGAAGAGGTTTAACACTAAGCGTCTGGAAGATCCAGCGGTAGCGCATGCTTTCAGAGAGCAGCTTGAACATGGGCTCATAAACAACCCGACAACAAGCAACCCAAATCCCATTGCCGAATGCGATATTCTCAACACCGTTATGCCAAAAACCTGCAGAGAGACCCTCAGCCAGATCAAAAGTATACACCAGGACCGGTTTGATGAAAATGACCCGGCAATCTATATACTCATAGACGATAAATGTGCTGCTTCAACTGACAGGCAGAATAACCCTCAGTGTCGGAACAAACCTGATACCTTCTGCCTTGAAGTGAATGTACATCAGACTCAGATTCTCTTTCAGCCTGGCCCTGGTTCAGACACACCTCCACCATCCATCCACCTAAACGGTACTACCTTCTCTAATGTTACCTCTTTCGGTATCTCGGCTCCCAACTGTCCACCACCGGGGACATCGATGAAGAGATTCAACATTGGTTCAGGTGTGCATCTCAAGCCTTTGGCAGACTCCGAAACCGTGTCTTCACCTCTACTTCAGGGAACCGAAATTATCTACAAAGTTACACGAATATCGAGCAGTGGTCCTCCCCACCCTGCTAAATGGCGTGAAACATGGATCACTTACAGGAGGCATCTCAAAGAGCTTGAAAACTTCCATCCTCGGAGTTCGCTGGGAAGACAAGAGAACAAATGCCAGTATTCTTGCTGACACCACTTATAGGAGCATCGAAGCTACCAATATCCATGAACAACTTCGCTGGACTGCCCATGTTACCCGCATGGACGACAGTAGACTGCCAAAGCAGCTACTTTACAGTAACGCTGGCGGGCAATTGAAAAGGTATAAGGATAGTCTTAAGACAAACCTGAAAAAGTGCCACATTGACCATCTTAACTGGGAGACGATTACGTAATCCGCATCGTAACGCTTGGAGGAGCGCCATACAAGAATGTGTCAATACTTTCGAGTTAGCTCGACTGAAAACGAGGCAGACAAGCGCCAATGCCGGAAAGACGCTGCCGCTGTCCCTTTTGCTCTACATGTAACCCCCCAAATGTGCAACATATGTGAACGACCATGCTGGTCTCCTAAATGCCTCTGTAGTCACCTCAGAACTCACCAACGGAGGTGACATCCTTAATAACACATACCATTGTATCATAGATGGATGATCGTCATACTCGATTCCGACTGACAGCAAAGTAGTAGTCGTAGTGTGTGTGTGTGTGTGTGTGTGTGTGTGATTAATAATTTACAATGACAATAATGATAGCATTTATAATAATAATGATGATAACATTAGTATTAATATAGTAATGCTAATAGCACTAAAACTAATAGCACTAAAACTAATAATAATGATAATAATAATAATAATAAAATAATAATAATAATAATAATAATAATAATAATAATAATAATAATAATAATAATAATAACTAATACCATTATTAAAAAAAAAAAAAAAATATATATATATATATATATATATATATATATATATATATATATATATATATATATATATATATATATATATATATATATATATATATATATATATATATATAAAATACACTACTTATAAAAGAAGAAATAGACAAAATAATGATAACAACAGCAATATTGATAGTAATGCTAGTAAAGTAAAAGTAGCAGTTGTAATATTACTACTACTACTGATAATACTTTTTTTATATTAAATGGCCTCCATCCTGCCGTAATAGCCATACCTTCGCCGCCATTTTACTACCTTAAAATTTAATATCCTAATACATAATTAGCTATCCTAGCTGTGTTGAGTTAGTTAAGCCGCAGATCTACAGTATGCCGCATTCAGTGACTGTACCCTCATAGTCAATATCTGCAACTGTTGTCGGCTTTAGGGCTGATGCTCTCGTTCCCATGAGGCAGAGCAAAGCCGACCTAAGGAGAGAGAAGGACAGTCGACATCTCATCCAGGCTGTAACATAACTTCTGGGCTGCTGCTTCTGTTCGGATAGCACCTCCGCGAGTCTGGCGTAGAAGCATCTTCCACTTGGTCCCATCCCACCAGAGGTTGTGAACACCAGAGGAGTGAAGCTGCCCTGATCAACGTTCTGAATTCTCTCCCCGTATGCCCTTATCTTGTCGTTCTCGTTCCTCCTGTGTGCAGCATCGAGAGCCAAGTTACGGTGACATGCGGCCATGGGATAAAAAATCCTGATGTCGAAGAGGACTCGCTGTCCCCGCGTTCAGAATCCTCTAACACTGACGTCAACACGGGCTTCGTTGGATGTGTTTGAAGTCCTATGTTGGAAATTCTCACCGTCCAATGGAAGGAGGGTCGGCTCTACTCTGACATCACGACAGATTTCCTTCAACATATTTACTGTGAGATCCCTTACTTCGTCATGCCTCATGTATATGAAGCCCCCTTTCTTGCACACCATGGCGTGATCGACGTCATAGGAAGAGCCACACACGCATTGGGAGGGCAAACCTTCTATTAGCCTACCGTACTACTACTACTACTACTACTAATAATAATAATGAAAATAGTAATGCTACTGATAATAATAATAATAATAACATAAATACTACTACCATTATTAAAAAATAAAAATAGAAAATGCAATACTCATATAAGAAGAAATTGAAAAATAGAAAAAATAAATAAACTATGCAACATGAGCCGCCATAATCCAGCAGGTCGCCTCTGTGATGAAATATCCCATTGCAACATTTCAGGTATAACATTGCAAAGGTTGGCCACTAACTGAAGCATTACTATACCTTTGTAGTTCCAGTAGTTCTGATGGTGTTGGTGTTAGCAGGTTATGTGGTGTAGTGTCAGCAGGTTATAATGGTGTAGTGTCAGCAGGTTATGATGGTGTAGTGTCAACAGGTTATGATGGGGGTAGTGTCAGCAGGTTATGATGGTGTAATGTCAGAAGGTTATGATGGTGAAGTGTCAGAAGGTTATGATGGTGAAGTGTCAGCAGGTTATGATTGTGTAGAGTCAGCATGTTATGATGGTGTAGTGTCAGCAGGTTATGATTGTGTAGTGTCAGCAGGTTATGATGGTGTAGTGGCAGCAGGTTATGATGGTGTAGTGTCAGCAGGTTATGATTGTGTAGTGTCAGCAGGTTATGATGGTGTAGTGTCAGCAGGTTATGATTGTGTAGTGTCAGCAGGTTACAATGGTGTAGTGCCACTTGTGTGTGTTGCCGAAGTGCCAGTCATTACAAATATCTCAGTGCCAATAGTTAATTCCTGCAGGTATTGTACAAGCGATGCAGGCAACACTCCAGGACACAGTAACGCTTGCATCAGACAGGTGGCCTTTGAATTATTAGATATTAACTTGGCTTTATGTAACAGCAATGGATTATGTTTAATTATCCACGTAGAGGAGGACTCGGTACAGCTGGAGGCAATATTGGAGTGGAGTATTCTCACATGGTGGTGTCTTAGATGGGTCTTGTACTTGGAGGATGAGGAGTGAATCTAGCTGGTGATTTCCTTACTCCAGTACAAGGAGGACATGGCTTCAAAGTGACGCAGAGACTTTTCTTTAACTAGATACCTTCTATTAACACTTAGATACAAGTTAGAGGTAAAATTACATTGACTCTACTATAAATTGTTTTCATTAATATCAGTTAAGGACAAACTACATTGAGACTCACCCTTAACTAAGACATAACACCAGTTAGGACACAACAACACAGTGAAGAATTATCGTGACTTCAGCGCCTGCACGACCATTCAGTCTTAATAACATCAAAGTGCAATTAGTAGTTACAGTCCACGTTTGCAAGAAGACGACTGAACACCTACAATATTGCAACGTTGCCAGAATAAACAACATGTAAGATGCGTGGTAGCAACTCAAGACACTTAAGCTTCTTTATTGCTCAAGAAATCTAGTCGTTGCAATATTGCACTGTGTATGTATATTTATTGGCGACACTGAGAGGCACACGTAATGGAGGTCAGTGTTGCAAGTTGCAAAGCTGGCGAGAAAGGGTTCTTGTGACTTTTGTAACACCGATGTTGAAAAGTTGATTGTGCCCCTTTATATATATATTTGTGCTTGAAATAATTAAGGACTTAAAACTTCACGAGAGTAAAACATCAAGCAGCAAAGTCAGAAAAGGCGGGTTTGGGCTGAGGAAACGTAGCCAGAAATACAAAAATATTGAGGGAAAAATGTAAGTTAAGAAGAAACACGATATTGTGTATAATTATCGTGGGTGTTACATATTATAATGGAAAACAGTGATACAAACGCCACAAGGCACTGACGAATTTTTTTGCTGATTTTATATTTTGTTGATAGAAACACTGAAATAGTTTACAGTGTTATAAAAGTAGGGATGGTTGCTAGTGATAAAACTGAACAATTTGTTGGTTGTATTGACAATGTTGCAAATGCAGAGCTAACATATTTAACTTAATATTGACAAATTTAAACAACGTTTTCGCAATATTTCTACACTCGTACTGTACATTATTTTACTTACATGAAAATATTTAACTTTATTATAAATACCCGGACATGAAATCAACATAGATATAGCCTTTACTGGTATCCTTGTTGTTGATGTTACACTGTTGATGTTACGCTGTTGATTAAGATTATAGGCTTCGGATTGAAAATTGCAATTTATTTTTGCATAACATCACATTTTTCAAATATCGACCGTGGGGGTTATGGAATAATAGGGACGCCCACACCCACGCACGCCTACGCCCACGGTAGCCAGCCGTTACAAGGGGAACTTGAAAGTTGACCTGTGGGGCCCTGAGTGATTACAGTGCTTGCCAAGCGAAAATTACCTCAATTCGTCACCATACGTTTTCATCTAAAGCAGGGCCAGATGCCTATACCATTGTCAAGGTGCCATGAAGATAGCTCCGCCCATAGAACTGACTTGATTACGCCCATATTGTGAATTAGGCAATCAGTGAAAATATAGTGCCTAAGGAATCTTTGAAAGACAGACTCTGATTTGACTCTCAGAATATACTATGTACTCCCTACAGCTAAGAGACAATGTCAGATGTACAGTTAGTTTAGTGTTGGGTGTGGTGTGGTGGGGTGTGGTGTGGTGGGGTGTGGTGTGGTGGGGTGGGGTGTGGTGGGGTGTGGTGTGGTGGGGTGTGGTGTGGTGTGGCTGTGCATCAAGCGTGGACAGTACTGGACGATGTTTCTCTGTAGTCGTACGGGTATATCTAATAGGGATAAGACATGGAACTTCATATCACGTCTGTTGTTTAATAAATTTAATTAGTCAGCTATCTCTTTACATCCCCCCTGACTAATATAATAACAATAATTAGTCCCTAGTAACAGATGGAGGAGTAGAAGTAAATAAATGATATTAAGATAAAGAGGAAACAAGTGAACACCCCTTTAATTAAACTAAATTGCCTGTACACGAGCAAATAAACTAAGTAAAAACACACCTATGTTATATTACACTGTTGATGTCACGCTGTTGATGTCACGCTACTGAAGTTACGTTGTTGATTTAAGGTTACAGATGTCATGTTTTGTGTCACGCTCTTGTGTTATGCTGCTGATATTACGCTACTGGTGTAACATTGCTAATGTCACACTGACGAGGTCACACTCCCGGTTCATGCTGCGGATGTTAAGTTGATGATGTCACGCTACTGGTACTATGCTACTGATGTCACGCTAGTAGTGACATGCTGCTAACATCACGCTGCTAATGACACGCTCCTGATGTCATTCTGCTGATGACACAGCTAATGCTACATTGGTGATGGCACACTGTTGATGTCACGCTGCTGATGTCACACTGCTGTCACGTTACTGATGTCACTCTTCTGATGACATACTCCTGATAACACACTACTGATGTCGCACTACTGATGTCACGCTACTGATAATACAATGCTGGTGAAACTCAGTTGATGTCATGTTGCTGAAGTCACACTACTGATATCACGCTGTTGATATCACTCTGTTGATGTCACGCTGCTCATGTCACGCTATTAGTGTCATACTCCTACTGTCACTCTGCTGATGACACACTGCTGATGTCACGTTATTAATGTTACCCGGCTGACGCCAGACTGTTGATAACACACTCCTGATGAAAGGCAGTTGATGTCATGTTTATTGATATTACACTGCTGATGTCACGTGGTTGATGTCACGTTGTTGATGACACAGTGCTGATAACACTGCTGGTGCCACCCTGCTGATGTCTCGCTGTTGATGACACACTGCTTCATGTCACGTTATTGATGATACACTGCTGATGTCACACTACTGATGTCCTTCTTCTGAATTAATACTTTTGATGGCACTGCCGATGTCACACTGCAGACGGCAGTGCTATTAATAACACACTGTTGATAAAACGCAGTTGATGTCATGTTGCTGATGTCACACTGCTGATGTGACGCTGTTGATGTCTCACTGCTGATGTCACGCTACTAGTGTAATGCTCCTACTGTCACATTGCTGATGTTACACTGCTGATGAAAATGCTGGAGTCACGCTGTTGATGACACACTGCTAATGAAAGTGCTGGTGTCACGCTGTTGATGACACACTGCTAATGAAAGTGCTGGTGTTACTCTCTTGACACACTGGTGATGACACATTGCTGATGAAACTGCTGGTGTCACGCTGTTAATGACACACTGCTAATGAAAGTGCTGGAGTCACGCTGTTGATGACACACTGCTAATGAAAGTGCTGGTGTCACGCTGTTAATGACACACTGCTGATGAAACTGCTGGTGTCACGCTGTTGACGGCACACTGAAAGGAATTGAATTGAAACAGTTTATTTAGCCAGAAAAACACAGATACAGAGTGGCTAAAAATAACAATATTAACATGGCTGAGCCAGTTGAGAACCTGAGCTCTCTTTGAGGCACCTGATATATACTATACATTTATCTCAAGGAAGTATTATGTAACATTTAGTATCATCTGGAATAGTACAATAACATGGTGGTAATAAGAACATCTCATAATGTTACCACGGTTATCACTTCAATATTTATATATTTTATTTATTTATTATGAAACTACTGGTATCACGCTGTTGATGACACACTGCTGATGAAACTGCTTGTATCACGCTTTTGATGACGCACTGCTGATGTGACGCTGTTCCTGTCATACTGTTGATGACACAATGTTGATGACACACTGCTGATGAAACAGCTTGTATCACGCTGTTAATGACACACAGCTGATATGACGCTGTTGATGTCATGCTGTTGACTACACACTGCTGATGAAACTGCTGGTGTCACGCTACTAAGACCACCCCCCATGCTCTCCTCTCAGTCCCAGACCTCCATAAAATATCACGGTGTGAAGGTGTGGAACAACTTACCCCCACCCATCCGAGCAAAGACTACGCTCCCTTCCTTTAAATCATCTCTTACAAAATATCTATTGTCTAAGTATTAATATTTCTTGTAACACCTACTATATTTACAGTACCTGCTTTTATTGCACCATCAAAACCGCTTTATCGGAAATTATCATGCAAATATAGAAGTAATTATCATTGCAATAAACATAATTGCCAACTAGACATAATCCTGACAGCTCTGTCCTCTTGTTCAACCTTAACACTGTACAACCCATGTTGTACTGCTCCCCCAATATACTTATGTTTTTCAATTCCACTGTAATTTATGTATATACTTATAATTTAAATAAAAAAATAAACTAAAAAAATTTAAACATAAATAAAATAAATAAATATTGAAGTGATAAACGTGGTAACATTATGAGATGTTCTTATTACTACCATGCTATTGTACTATTCCAGATGATACTAAATGTTACATAATACTACCTTGATATAAATGTATAGTATATATGAGGTGCCTAAAAGAGAGCTCAGGTTCTCAACTGGCTCAGCCAAGTTAATATTGTTATTATTATCCAATCTGTATCTGTGTTTTTCTGGCTAAATAAACTGTTTCAATTCAATTCAATTCAATTCACACTGTTGATGACACACTGCTGGTGAAACTGCTTGTGTCACGCTGTTGATGACACACTGCTGATGACCCACTAAGGATGAAACTGCTGGTGTCACTCTGTTGATGAAACACTGCTGATGTGACGCTGTTGTTGTCATGGTGTTGATGACACACTGCCGATGACACTACTACTGTCATGCTGTTGATGTCTCGCTATTGATGTCATGCTGCTTCATGTTACGTTGTTGATGACGCATTGCTGTCACGCTGTTGATATTTCACTGTTGATGACATACTGCTGATGAAACTGCTGGTGTCACTCTGTTGATGTCACGCTGTTGATGTCACAACGATTTATGGCATGCTGTTGATATCACGCTCCTTGTGTTACGCTGTTGATATCACGCTGTTGATGACACACTGCTTCATGTCACACTGCTGATGTCACGCTGCCGGTGTCACGCTGCTGATGTCGCACTGCTGATGTGACGCTGTTGATGTCAAGGCGCAATTCATAAGTCACTAACGCTTAGCTACTGACGCCAAGTTATATAGGCCAAGCTACTGATGCCACGCTGCCGATGCCAAGCTACTGACGCCAAGCTACTGATGCCAAGTACTGACGCCCTGAGTGTGTGAACCTCATGTTTATCCACGTAAAAATAAATTTCTTAAAAAAAGAAAACATTGAAAGTGTAGAAAATCTTACATGTAAGTGAACATACAGCGTGGACAGTTACAACCGCTAGGTAATCTTACAGTTACAGACACTTGCTTGTTTATAGTACTACAACTGCCAGAATATATTCCTATAACTGTCTTCCATTGCTAAGTTTCTTCTACACGGCGGCGGATGGTTGGTGTATAGGAGGGATAGATCTGACTTGTCATATACCTAACCTAACCTAACCCAACCTAACCTAACCTAACCTAACCTAACCTAACCTAACCTAACCTAACCTTTCAAAATTTTTGTCTCGTCAACACATAAAAAAGTCAATAGGTTAGATCACTGTTGCAGGTGTATGATTGATTTACAGAGTTTATCATGTTGCATTGCTCTTCTACGGGTTGCATTCCTTCCTGATATTGATGCAGTTCCTTTTTGGGCAAAACTTTTCCAATGATTTGTGCATTTTTTTATTTACTTTCTTGGGATATTGCAATTTTTGAGGCGGCTGTGGAATTGATGGAATTATTGCAGTTTATTTGTAATATTTATAAAGTTTAATGTAGCTGCTGTGACGTTTGCTATCAGTTTGTCAACGTTTCCTGAGGCTCTTACCTTGCAAAATGCTTACTCAACATGTTGCAAAATACTTATCTTGATACATATACACCACCAGGGCTGCCAACACCCGAGAACTTTTTTCAAAATTGTTAGATGATGCAGGGTTGCCAACACCCACAATCGTCGGTGTCAGAAAGGCTTAGAGCTCAAATGCTATTGTCGTCTCCCGCAGGGTTGCAAATGTTGGTAAGCTCTCAAGTAATAACATGATCCCCTAAGGCGCTGTAAACTCTGAATCGCCTCAGAGTCTTACAAACACCACAATGCTTTGCATTGCCCGTGAGACCGTATTGCCCATGAAACTGCATTGCCCTAAAGCGATAAAAATACAGTGATTCTCTCGAGCGCTCAATGAACTAAGTGCCTAATCCTCTGGGGTAATGTAAAAACTGTACTACTTGGGACTCTTACAGAGCACAGACAACAGATTACCTTGCAGTGTTACAGGAACATACCGTTTGCCTGTAACGCTAACGATAAAAGTACGGCGATCCTTTGGAGTGCTGAATAAGCTGAAACCGCTCGCATTATTGCAAGCGCTTTATCCCACAGTGTTGTTATGGGCGCTGTAAACCTCTTGCAACGTTGAATACGGTTTCCAGCAACAAGGGGTTCAGATCCCTCTTGTGTCTTGTTTGTTGCAAATAGTTGGTTCAGGGTTCAGATTAGGGGTTCAAGGGTTCTAATCAGGGGTTCGGGGTCTTATATCAGGGCTTCAAGGAATTATATCAGGTGTGTGTGTATATTCCAATAAAATTAATTCATAATATTGGAATTAGTTAATTTTACCTCCACACCACCCCGTCAAGTACTTTACTGCGGTGTCCTTCAGGACTCATTTTTTTTTAAACTCGGGTTGAAGCACGACGACCCTCATCAACGGAAGAGGGTGTTTAAAACTCCGGCCGTAGGACTCGTCAGAGAGTTCAGGTCTTAGTGGGGAAAAACAACACGACCAAAAATTAATCCCTATTCGTTGTATAGTTTTGACTCGGGCTTAACCCTTTGATTAGGATGATTTTAACCCCTGGAGTACGATCATTTTAACACCTGGAGGGAGATGATTTTAACCCTGGAATACGATGATTTACTTCCTGGAGTACGATGATTTAACCCACCGAGTATGATGATTTTAACCCCTCAATCTCTTTGTGAATGTACTTTAAGGATTAAGTCATCATACTAAAAAATTTAAAGCCATCGTACTCAAGAGATTAAAACATCGTACTAAAGGGGTTAAAACATTGTACTCAAGAGGTTAATCATCGTACTCGAGGGTTTAAAATCATTGTACGCAAGAGTTTAAAGCCATCGTATTCAAGGGTTTATGGTCATCGCACTGAAGAGGTTGAATCATCGTGCTCAAGGGGTTAAATGTCGTGTTTACTTCCTCTCCTGTAATCTGGCAAGGTCGAGATGAGTGTTGGTACTGTCAAGATTATATGAGAGTAGAGAAGTTAGATAATTTCAGGGAGGAGAAAGCCTGGCAATTTTAGAGAGAGAGAGAGAGAGAGAGAGAGAGAGAGAGAGAGAGAGAGAGAGAGAGAGAGAGAGAGAGAGAGAGAGAGAGAGAGAGAGAGAGAGATCTGTCTTGTTTAACTGTAAGTGAAAAAGAATGTTAAATAAAAGGGTTGTATTGGAGGGGGGGATTGGTTGGATGAGAATAAGGAAAGGTTGAAAAGAGGGGAAAAGTATTGTATTTCTCGTGTTGGATGATTGATAGGTTTAGTTAAGAAAAGTAGAAAATATTACTCACTCGCTCTCAGTCAAAGGACTACCAACAACCCTCCTCACCACCCACACCACTACCAAACACGCCCTCCAACACCACCACCACCACACACGCACACTCTCTCTCACCATTACCACAAGCCCCCAGCACCATCTCCCCACCACCGAACACCCCTTCCAACCCCACCACTACACACATATCCTCCCTCCCAACCACCATACACCTTCTTCCCACCGTCAAACACCCCCCCCCCCAGCGCTACTACAACACACCCTCTCTCCACCACCACCCCACACACTCCACTACCTCCACACTACCACATACTCCCTCTCTACCACCTCCACCCACACACTCCATCTACCAACATAAACTCTATCTCCCACCATCATCAAAAACCCTCCTCCACATGCCACTGCCGCGCTACCTCTGCCGTGCTGCCGCTGCTGCTGCTGCTGCTCCTGCTGCTGCATTGGTGAAAGTTTTCAAGTGCCTTGAGGTGCCTCCTGTAAGCGACCTATGTCTCGTTGCCATATAAAAGAGTTGGAAGGATCACTGCTCGATATACGTGTAACTTTGTAGATAATTTCAGCTCCCTACAGCTGAAGACACGGTATCGGAGTCTGCCAAAGGCTTGAGATGCACATCTGATCCGATGTTGACACTCTTCATCGATATCCGCGGTGGTGTGCAGGTGCGAGACGAGATACCGAATGTGGGTAACATTAGAGAGGGTAGTGCCGTTACGCTGGATGAATGATGAGGGAATGTCTGAACCAGGGGCAGGCTGAAAGAAAATCTGAGTCTTACGTACATTCACCTTGAGGCGACGTCGCGTTTAGTGTGAGCGACAAGGGTAAGGTCGTCTGCAAACTGAAGTTCAGTAATGGAAGCTGCCGCCACCTTTGTTCCTGCCTCGAGTCGTCTTATGTTGAAAAGACCCTTCATCCGGTACTTGATGTCCAACCCGCCTGCTAAATTGCCGCTGGCACGAATAAGGAAGGCAGCCAAGAAAATGGAAAAGAGAGTTGATGTAAGTACACACCCTTGTTTAACCCCCTTTTGATGGGGAAGAACTCAGACTGGGTGCCATTGTACAGGACACTGCCATTAATGCCATCGTGGAGTTACCTCTCAATGGCGATGAATTTTGGTGGGCAGCCAAAATGGATGAAGGTCCACCAGAGGACTTCCGTGTTGAACGAGTCGAAGGCCTTGGTTATGGTCGATGAAAGCTATGTACAAGTCACGACGCTGCTCTGTGCACTTTTCCTGTATCTGGCGGGTAGCAAAGATCATGTCAGTGGTGCCAACTGATGGTATAAAGCCACACAGAGATTCTGGGAAGAAGTTTTTCCCCTCGGGGGTAAATCTGTTTTGGGGGACTCGGGCGATAATCTTGCCAGCTACGGATAGCAGCAAGATCCCTCGGAAGTTGCCACAGTCTGACCAATCTCCCTTGTTCTTAAGAGCTTGAAGAATTTCCTCCTTTTCCCATATCTTCTCCAGGAGAGAGTGAAGACGGCTGGTAAGCAGAGGTCCTACTGCTGGGATTCCATCAGGCCCCAAGACTTTGTTATTTTTCATTTGTTTGATGGCAGTAGCTACCTCGTCAAGGAATGGAGAATAGCTGAGGTGGGTCAGCTCTGGATGCTGATGGACCTACTGGGTAGTCAGGACATCCACATCGGTGTTTCGGTTGAGTAGTGAATGGTAGTGCTCTTTCCAGTGCTGAAGGATGCCTGCATCATCTTTAATTAGGGAGTTACCATCAGATGAGCGGAGGAAGTCTGCGCAACGAGTGATTGCCACATAAAATGCTTTAGTGGAATTGAAGAATTTGCACATCTTGTGTTTGTCTGCATTTTTTTCTGTTTCATATGCTAATTTTTTAAGCCAGTCATTGTTTAGATTGCTATACTTATGGTGGTTATACGCGTTCTTCTTGCGGAAGGTATGAGCTTTGGTCCGAGACTGAGGGTTATTCTCTCAATCAGTTCAACACGTTTATCAACGAAGTGTAAACTAATTTCCTGGTCATTTTCATCAAACCAATCCTGGTGTATTAATTCGACCTGGCCGAAGGCCTCTCTGCATGTATTTTTTTTTTTTTACGGGGATTAGCTCACCCAAGGCACAGGTCACTGACCCTCATCAGGGCCTGGGGGGAGAATAATAATAATAACAATAATAATAATAATAATAATAATAATAATAATAATAATAATAATAATAATAATAATAATAATAATAATAATAATAATAATAATAATAATAATAATAATAATAATAATATAGAACCATAAAGAAATAAAAAAAAAAAAGATCAAAAGTGAGAAACACTATATGTATGTTGTGTTGTCAATAGTAAGAGAAACAATTGAGTTTCTGCAATTGTGTGAAAATGAGGCAGAAAATCAGATCAGCAACCTGGGACTTGGTCACAATTTTTGTGATGCCATATGGCAGCAGGGTCTACCATTAGACAACACGTTATGCTTTCAATATCTTCCCAGGCGGTAGTACCTCCCTGTTTGGTAGCTGCCTACTACCTACTACCAGACAGAGTCAAGAATATCCACTTCGGCAATGGGATTTGGGTTGATGCAGTCTGGTTGTTTTTCAGCCATGTTCGAGTTGCTCTCTGAAAGCATGTGCAACCGTTGGATTCTCTAGACGCTGAATGTTAAAACCTTTTCTGGAGGCTTGCTGCCTTCTCCCTTTTGGGGCCACGTGAATTGATAGCTTTGCTCTGACGTGCCGATGATCAGTGTTACAGAGGTCTGTGCCATGCATGGCTCGGGTGATGAGGACATCTCGGCGATCTCTTTCTCTGACAATGATGTTGACAATGAGATGCCAGTGTTTGGATCGTGGGTGTTGCCAAGAACCCTTGAACATGCCGGCCTGCCTAAACAAGGTATTGGTGATAATGAGGTTGTGTGCAGCACACTTGCCTAGTCCATTGAAGTCACCAAGGAGCACAACCTTATCTTCTCTGGAGATAGAGGTTAATACCCTATCGAGGTCGGCATAAAAGGCCCCTTGATGTCATCCTCTGCATCCAGTGTTGGGGCGTATGCACTGATGAAAAAGGCATGACGTGAGTGTGAATCCATCGGTTAATCCCCCAATTAACCAGTTTGTTCACATATATTAGCTATTGGGGTTTTAGTAACGAAACCCAATTGAAGTTCCTTGTTTTATTACAAAAGGATTATGTCTATAATTCCTGAGTGTAGATCAACCGTAAGTTCCACTATTTGTGAGTGAACGAGAAAGAGGACGGCGTTTATTAATATAAACGTGGATCACGTCCGTTCGATATTAATTGATGTGAGTGACTGAGCTTAAGAGCGTTGCCTCTGGTGAGCGCTTACATAGATGCTGACATATGGGCTTCTCCCTCTTGGGAAATCTACCGTTCACATGTTCAACTCATGTCTTACTCATAGACAGTGGAAAGTTACAGGGTGGTGAAATCTGAATATAATATCAGATGTAGGAACCCATTTACATAATATGTTCTGTTGATGAGACAGGGGCCATTACAAGTGGTTCAGTGGGACTCTGAGCCTCATGAGGCGCTAGTTGATCCCAATAGGCATTTTAGTTAGCCTGTGTAGGATGCGGTCAACTCCAGAAATGAGTTTTCTCCCTGCAACAGGTATAGACAGACTCAGGTTCTGCGACTTGCCCCTTGTCTGGGAGCTGGGACTCACTAATTGCTGCTTCAGTATGTCGATGTTATACCTAGCCAGCTCTTTTGCCACAAGGGCAGTTCTTCTTTCAGGAAGTTCATTTGTGCCAGTATCCAGAGGAGTCCTGACATTCCATGCAGCGACCATAAGAGATTGTATAATGTGTAATTGTTTTGATCTGTGATTATGATTGTGTTTTCGAATTCATAAGGATGGCCTTACTAAGTGCGGTTGCCCAATCAGGCTGTTTTTTAGGCTGGTTATGTTTCGGGAACCTTTTTGTTGCCCCCTCTCCTTGTGGGGTGAGCAGAGTGGCTTCTCGAAAGGGCTGCTCAATCGCACTGACAGGACCGGATTCCACTACTGTCTAGACCACAGTGCATAAACGACCATCTTATCTGTGCCGCCCATGTGCCCATGTGCAAAGTTGTGGCTAGAGAATCCCGGCCTTTCCCTGTTGCCACTCGTCCATCGCCATAGAACTTTTGGGGGTATAGGGGTTTTGGTGTTGATGAGAAATATGATGAGCAGGATGATAGTTGTGCGTGAGTTGATTTATGTGGTAAGGCAAGAAGTGCAGGCTGCAACCACACATCTTAGCTCTCCCATTTCCTTATCCAGTGGTGCAAGTGTTGCAACGACTGGGGAGAGGGAGAGTTGCAATGGACTACCGATAGCCCAGTTTGTTGGGTGTCGCCTTAGTATCCTGTCCATCATGCAATACCTTCATCCACTGGGGTAGTCGTTGGGTTCCCATGTTGATCACCTCTTCAGCTTATACTGCCATTGGGGTCTTGTTGGAGCTCTGTAAGCATGTCTGCCTGATGCGAGGATCCTCCATAGATTTTCGTTCAGGTTTACTCCCGTAGTCTTATACATACCAAGGTTAATCTGCAAGGCAGCGGGCATGTGTGTTATCACACATACTCCCTCCCTACCAATACACACTCCTTCTCCCCACCCCCTATAAATATTTCTATCACTTATGTTAATTGTATTTGATTTGTCTATCAAGTGACCCATTCCCCAATTATGTAACTATATTTTCATTCTTCTGGTTGCCATGCTATTTTAATAAACCGTTAATTATTATTATTATTATTATTAATCCTTCCCCACCACGACATATCCCCAATACCAGCACACACACCTCATCCTACCCCTCTAATACATAAACCACCGCCTCTTTCGCCACCGCCGCTGCCCCGTCGCCGTCGCTGCTCCCGTCGCCCTCGCTGCCCCCGTCGCCCTCGCTGCCCCCGTCGCTGCCGACGCCACCACCACTACCATACACACACACACACACACCACACATTCTGTAGGACCTATCCAGACCACGTACTGGATGTGCTAAACATCTGAAGATGTAGTGAGGGAGAGGCCCTTAGCACCAAGGTACACCAGCCATTCAAACCGTGGGAAGGTCTTTGTGGCCCCAATATCAGATCACAAGACTGTTTAAGAGACCAGCTCCCACAATAACAGATCTACACATAATCTATATGTTGACTATATGTTTCTTAACATTATGTACTGAAAGCTTTTGTAGATCAAGTGGCCCACTCCCCAACTTCACTATAAGTAACTTATCATATCTGTTTATCATATATTTTCAGCCTTCTAGTTGCATGTTATCTCAATAAACCGTTTATTATTATTATTATTATTATTATTATTATTATTATTATTATTATTATTATTATTATTATTATTAATATTGCGCACGCACGTACGTACGGACGCACGCACGCACTCACGGATGCAGGCACACACACACACACACACACACACACACACAACGTAAACACCTAGAAAAGGTGCAAAAGAGGGCATGCGAGATTATTCTCTCCCCTTCCTACTCCACATATCAAGAATCGCTCAACACACTGACCCTCTCGGCTCTCACTGACCATCACCACGACCTCATCTGCAAATTTGCTGAGAAGCTTCTGCACCATCCTCGACACCGGCTCCTACTACCACCTGAGATCCCTAGCCCGAGAATTGCTGTTCAACACCACAACCGCATCCAGCCCATACGAGCATAAGCATAAACTGATCGCTATAAGAACAGCCCAGTCCCAACCATTGTAAAATTATCAATAACTTGTAATCAACCAGTGTATTCACCCCCAGTCAATCTTACTTTTGAACTGTCATTGTTGAAATGCCCTGTAGTTTGAGCTTCTCCCCATCTAATTATTATATATCATATTTGTCTCACTTATGTTACTTGTATATTATTTGTAAATCAAGAGACCCATTCCCGAATTATGTAAATGTATATTTTCAGCCTTCAGACTGCCATGCTCTTTCAATAAACCGTTAATCATTAGTATTATTATCACACACACACACACACACACACACACACACACACACACTTTCCATCACCGCACATCCTCTCCACATCTTCACCATACACCGCTCTTTACCATCACCACACACACCCTCTCCCGGCTATCACTATACACCATCTCCCCACTATCACCAGACACACACACAATCTCCCCAAAACGGCCACACACACCCTCTCTCCACCACTACCACACACACACACTCTCTCTCCACCACCACCACACACACCCTCTCTCCACCATCACCACACACACCTTCTCCCCACCACAACCACCACATACACACTACTCCCTACAACTATTACACCCACCATCTCCCTAACACTACCATACACACTCCTTCCCCACCATACACATTCCTCACCATCACCACTACACCCCTCTCCAAATCTCCACCAGCACATAATCCTTCTCCTCACCCCCCTACACACACTCCGTCCCCACCAACACACGCCCTTACCCTACCAACTACCACCACACACACACCCCCTCCCTCCCCACCAATACACAAACCCTATCCCCAACCACCGACACATACCCTTTCCCACCACCATACACACTCCCTCACCAACACCACCACACACTCCCTCCCCACCACCCAGCACATCCACCCTCCCCACTACCAACACACACACCATCTACCCACTATCACCACATAGCCCCTACCAACAACCACCACATAACACTCCTTCCCCACCACCACGATCACCATCACCATCACACACTCCCACCCCACACACATACGCTCGCCACATCACCACACACACACACACACACAGACAGACACACACACACACACACACACACACACATACACACACAAACACACTACTTCCCCACCACCACGCATATTCCCTCCCACCATCAACTACACACATACCCCCTCCACCATCACACATTCTCCCACCAACACCACACTCTTCCTTTCACCACCACCACACACCCTCTTCCCATCACCATAACGCACTCCCTCCCATCGCCACCTTACACTACCTCTCCCTACCACAAACACACACTTACCCTCCTCCCCACTACACACCACTACGCACACCCTCCTCACCACTACACAAACCTCACCCAACTACCTACTACTACTACTTTACTGTCACTCGGAATCGAGTATGACGATCAACCAGCTATGATACAATGATATGAGTTAATAAGGATGTCACCTAAGTTGGTGAGTTCTGAGGTGACTAAAGAGGCGGATACGGGACCGGCAGGGTCGATCACAGAAGTTGCACATGTAGGGGGCTACATCTAGTGCGGGAGGAGCAGCGGGAGCGTCTTTTCGGCGTTGCCGCTTGTCTGCTTCGTTATGCAGTCGAGCTAACTCGAAAGTATTGACACCTTCTTGTGTGGTGCTCCTCCAAGTATTACGGTGCGGAGTAATCGTCTCCCAGGTGAGGGGGTCGATTTGGCACTTTATCAGGTTTGTCTTAAGACTATTCGTATCCTTATACCTTTTCAGTTGCCCATCAGCATTACATTTACTATTCGTTAGGTGACTGTAAAGAAGTTGCTTATGAAGTCTACTGTCATCCATGTGGGTAACATGGCAAGTCCAGGGTAGTTGTTCATGGATAATGGTAGCATCGATGTTCTTACAGTTGGTGTCAGCAAGAATAGGGGCGCTAAAGCTTGCTGAAAAGCCTATTTTTGGTGAGTGAGTGAAGGTAGTGCAATTGCTATATTAGACCTTAAGATATCACCGTAGGAGGTGACAAGGCCAATATTTACACATCTATATCAGTATAGGCTGCAACTGGCTTGAAGAAAACTGTAAGCTTGAGAGAATGGGTACCTGCACAGAAGTGCTCCTTACTGCCTGCGCCATGCACGACGTACCTGAATTAGATTCAGGTGGTCATTACCTTCCAAAACCTACATTAGGAATAGCAGGAAGATGGAGCCGAAGGAAGGGCTAGATGAGTGCGTGCACTAGCTTCGCTTACTCACCAAAAACAGGCTATTCAGCAAGCTTCAAAGCCCCTATTTTAGTGAGGTGAGCTTCGCTAGTGCACTTGCTATATTCCACAGGAAGGAGGGTGGTATGATGTAAGGGGAACAGTGAGCATGCGAAGGACCATTTGAATTTATTTATATTTAGATTAAGCTACATTGATCAGTTTTTTTCTAGCGTGCTGTCTGTGGGTCGAGAGGTGAGACCCATTGCCACGCAGGGTGCATCTGACACCTGGTGAGACAGGTTTCTTCCTATGAAACAGGAGGCTGATTTCCACTAACCCACTTCCTGGACCTGTAAAAAGGAGTGGGTCCTCAGGAAGGCCAGTGGAGCCACTACAACCTATACATCGTAGGGACGTGGGGTCTTCCCAGGGTCTGCCTCCTGCCGCAACCTGTCTGCCAATCCTCTGACTGACAGCAGGCAAACTGACCAAGGATGAACAAAGAGATGATGCTGGCTGGTGGTGTGATCAGCCATAACGGAGAGGTATTGGCGGAGGATCCCCACCGGGCAGAGTCGGTGGTACTTGCCCTCCTCCTTCCATGCCAGAACAGCTACTGGCTGGAGCCTGTAGTTCTCCTGCTCATTTCTCGAAAGGGAGGTGGGAGAAGGTGCCATGAACACTGCAGAATCACCTTGGGCGAAGGAGGTCCAGTGGTCGAGCCTCGTGAGTGCCTTGAGTTGGGAGGACCTGAAGCATGTAGCCAGCGCTACTAGGAAGAGGGCCTTCTGTAGTAGGCTGTCCTTTGATGGTCGAATGGTGAATGCATACCCTTTGTGGCCGATATGAGTATGGGGGTGCACAATTACCTAGCTGCTGTCTGCTGCTACATTCAAATTCTATTTCATTCCCAACCACCACAAACACCTTACCTCCCCGCCACCACACATACATCCCTTCCCCACCACACACACACACACACACCCCATCCCTCCTCACAACACACACACACACACACACACACACACTTTTCCCATCACACACACCTCTTCTCACACCACCACCACCACCACCACACACACACACACCCTTTCCCCACCACCACCACCACCACACACACTCTCTTCCTACCACCACCACACACACCCTGTCCCCACCACCACCAGCACACACACCCACTTCCCACCACCACCAGCACACACACCCACTTCCCACCACCACCAGCACACACACCCACTTCCCACCACCACCACACAGTCCCTCTCCCCACCACCACACACCTACTCTCCTCGTCACTAACACACACTCCCATCACCACCACCACCACACATACTCCCCCTCCCTCCCCAATACTACACATACCTTCTTCCCACCACCATATGCACCCTCCCTCCCCACCACCACACACCCCCATACACACTCACAAACAAATACACACACACACACACTATCACAAGCTGTTAACTTCCCTACACACGGTCAAAATACCCTTGACCTTATCTTAACTGACTTAGCGGACCAGTATCAACCACCTTAACCAATGCCTCCTATCGGGTGTAGCACACACCTATCAGTGTTCTGGTCTCCAGCTCCGACTACCAGCCAAGTGCAGAGAACCTACATCAAGACCTACAGGCCGATTACTGGCTCTGCAATGCGTCTCTTCGGGCAATGGATAGTTCACCATCCCTGTACTGAAGTACTTAGTGAGGATGACGTTGGCACCAAATGGATACATTATAGAAAACACCACCATGAAAGCTCACCACCACTTCCTCCCCGAGAAGTCAGTCAAATTACACCCAGTTAACACTCTCTGGATCAGACCTCGGATCAAAAGACTTATGCAGCAGAGAAACAGCGCCTTTTTTCTCAATGACCACAACCGCTGCAGGTCCCTTCGCAACCAATTCATCAGTGAAATACGTTACCTAAACACAAACTTACTTAAGTCTTTCAAATTTATATAAGTTTATTATCATATTCTTAATCCTAAGTTCCCCCAACAAAGATTAAGTTAACAGGTCAAAATTTAAACAAGCCAATAAAAATATGAACATTTATTAACTTATTCTCACTACCACATATGTGCATTGAATAAAATAATGTAATGAGGGACATTAATAAATAAATAAATAAATAAATATATATATATATATATATATATATATATATATATATATATATATATATATATATATATATATATATATATATATATATATATATAATCCACAATGAAAACGTGGATAAGATAAATCTTGATAAAATCACACGGAAATGGAAACAGGTACTCTTTGTTTCCATTTTCCTTATCAAGATATATATATATATATATATATATATATATATATATATATTGAGAATTTATTTAGTAATAGGATTGTAAAGTGAATGAGATTTGGTAGCGTGGCCAATTAGTTATTTAACTGTATATCATATTCATAGGGGTAATCTTCTAAACACCAATTCTAAGTACAGCTCTTTATTAATTAATTCAATGGCATGGACACATTTATAGATCATTATATTTACGTTACTAGACAATGACTCTCAGACACAAACATGAAATGGATACACTTCCCACCGTAAGTAACTCGCCCTAGGATCGCTATGACAATGACTCACGTGTGACCTGAGGAAGGCCCAGCGGGTGGAGGATATCTGCAGGCTCTGCTGAAGAGAGTGCTCTACTATGTCTCTTGTGGGAGATTCTGCTAGTTGGGGCTCGGTGCTGGGGAGGGAAGTTTCCCTCCCGACTTCGACTTGTGACGAGCCTTACTTCTGTTTTCCTCCGAGTTCTGTCTCTGGGAAGGAACTGTCAGCCCCTTCCCTGCTCTAATAATAATCCGAATTCCTCGTGGAAGGAACTACAGGCTTTTATATTGGCGGTCACGAGCCGGAAGATGTCGTCACTAATCTCGGTGTGTCTGGCCAAGTGACAGGTGTAGTGGCTGGAGGGTAGCTTCTTCAGTAACACGGTCATGTCGCCAAGTTAGCTAATGACACGGCGATGAGAACTCTGGGTCATTGTGACCGTGACCTCTCTTGGGTCAGGGCTTAATCTCACTTTAGGGTGTGTCGACTTACGTGGGTGCACACCTTCTCATCTACTTACTGTTATATGTGCTCTCTTTCTCTGGGCTGTAAGTTATGGTTTGATAAACAATCATTACACTAAGTAACAATAATAACAATATTACAAGATGTTTGGAAGTGGCTGCATAAGGACTGAAGGTCCAACAATATCACACAAAATCAAAATCAAGCAAAACAATTCTCACTAGTCAAATGACAACCCCCAAGACATCAGAGAGAGGGAATATTACTTAACTTTAAGACAGCTGTGCCTAGACTGACTACTGACTACTAGCCGGTAGCCGACGTCACCTCCCTGCCGCCAAATTCTGACTTAACATATCCTGATTGGCTAAAACATGAACTTTATCTAAATTACCTATTGACATTAGTTCCACTTATCTAACCTATATACAAACCTATTACAATAAAATATAATATACTCAAACATAATGTAATAACTACACAAAGAAATAAACAAAGTTAATACTTAAATGATGAATGATTCAGTGTGGACGAGTAATGAGCGAGACTGCTCGAGCTAACCACACAACATCCGAACCAACGTATTTCATACAAAGAACAGAAACTTATGGCGGACACTTGTAACTCCTTATAAAAAAAAATTAAGAACAAAAGGAGAAAACTTTTATACATCACGGGACAGGGTGTCTGCCAAAAGATTGTCTTTCCCCTTAATATGTTTCACTTCTATATTGAAGGGCTGCAGTGCTAAAGCCCATCTAAGTAAACATGGATTTTTATTCCTCATCCTCTGTACAAATTGTCAGGGATTATGATTTGTGTACACCTCTACGGTTTATGGTGAACCCTCAACATACACTGCAATTTTGTTTAATGCCAGCAACAGCCCTAAGGCCTCCTTTTATATCATGGCATAACCACGCTGATGTGGTTTTAGTTTCACCCTGTGGAAGCAAACTGGGTATAATATTCCTTTTTTCAAACTGTAGCAACACAGCACCCACAACACAGGCATCAACTTGAATCATAAAAGGCTTGTAAAAATATGTCACTTTTAACACTGGACTTGAGGTTAACAGGTGTTTAAGGCTTGCAAATGCAACCTGACATGGCTTTGTCCACAAATACCATCTTTTTTGGGCTGTCTAAGTCTGTCAAAGTAGCCGACACTTGTGCAAAGTTCTTACAAAATCTTTGGTAGAATTCTGCCATACCGAGGAACCTACTCAGAGCTTTTCGATCTGCAGGAGGCGGGAGTTGCTGTAGAGCCTCTATCTTTGCATTGACTGAAGCCACCCTCCCTTGGCCCACCACATGGCCAAGGTAGGTGAGGGTTGCATAGCCAAACTCACTTTTAGCCAGGTTGACAGTGAAGTTGTGTTCCGAAAGGCTGGTGAAAAGGACACGAAGTCACTCCGTGTGTTCTTCCCAAGTAGCTACTGTCACTCGCAGGTCATCCAAGTAGGCACAGACACCAGGAAGCCCAGACTTCACCACATTCATAGCCCTCTGGAATGTTCCAGGGGCACTGCGAAGCCCAAAGGGGAGGACTTTGTACTGCCAACGCCCATCAGGAGTGACGAAGGCAGTATTTCTTTTGGGTTCCTCCATCAGCCACACTTGATCAGGTCGAGCTTCGTGACAAAGTTTGTCTGTCCGATGCTATCAAGGATGTCGTCTATACGTGGGAGAAGGTTGGAGTCAGCCCTGGTTGCATCATTTACCTGTCTGTAGTCTGTACACATGCGGAAGGAGCTGTCGGGTTTTGGCACCAGCACGCATGGTGACGCCCAGTCCCTGTCGCTTGGTTCGACAAGTTCGTTTTGAAGCAAATGGTCCACTTCCTCCCTCAAAATCTTCTTCTTGACACCTTCAACCTGTAGCTGTGAAATATGTAAAACTTTAGAATAGGGATCAGCTAAAATCTGTGAATTATATAGATTAACTAGAACCTTCACCAGGAAATCTTGCTCTTGATCCTGTGGCTCCTGGGACCCCAAAACACACACAATCGCTTCCCTGGAGAAGTAGATCTTCCGCCTCTTTACATGCCAGTCTTCCTCAGCAGATACCGAAGGTGGTCTTAACTTTCCTCATCAGGAGGCCAGAGTCTAATTAAAAAAAATGCAAGTCTTCCGCTCCCCCCTTGCTTACAGCAGTGTTACTCAACTCTAACAACTCTGGAGCACTTTCCTGGTCAGAAATTAATCTTTTCCTATTTATGGGTACTTGTTCTCTAGGGTTTGCATCAATATTCGAAGTTAAATTAACACTAGATGAGAGCGAGTTGTCAAATACGTCACCAGTGACTTCAGCGGATTATCGCCGCTATCGCCACTAGCATCCGTCAAATACGACTCACTGCCATTAACAGAATTGTCTTGCGACGCATATATGTCCCTAATACTAAAGTTATTTACATCACAAACTGCACCACTTGTGTCAGCTACATTAGGAACAGGGTCAACACGAGTATTATGCTCCTCTCTAAGCGACATACTTCTGGTAACAACACAAGCAGGGAATAAACCAGGATACTGATCTTCAAACAATTTAGTATTATTTTCCACCGTAGGAGACATGGTCACTACAGGATGCGGGACAACACGAGTACCGGCAATGTCATTAGCTAGCAAGAAGGTAACACCAGATACAGGGAGAGAGTCTTGGACACCAACAGTCACCCACTGAGAAACCATGTCGCTCCTCAAGAACATCCAACACCACCAACACCCTTCAATAACTCATGCTCACTTTCCACACAGGGAAAAGTACCTTTCACCACAATAGTATGGTTTGCAGCGGTGTCTCGCACAATCCGAACAGGGTACAGAACATCACTCGACTCATCACTTGAGACAGTCCCATCAAACATAAAGGGCTCAAGTAAATCTTCCTTTGAGTGAGAACTAACTGACTTGGGGGGGGGGGGGTAACTTCTCCAGCTGCACGAATGAAAGAACAGAGACTTCCTTTTTCTTCTTGAGCTTAGGGCAATTAGCAATAACGTGACCTATCTGTTTACAGTTGAAACGGATCATTGACTCGTACGCTCAAACCTCGGAGATTTGTGTTCCGAGCCAGTACGGACATTTACCTAACTTGAGAGAGATGCCTTTGCATCTTCAGACTTATCCTGCTTACCACCCTTGTCCCTAGTTACAGGACTTTGAAACCTAACATTCTTATGAGTCAACGCATAACTGTCTGCCAGAGCTGCTGCTCGTTGCACTTCTGTAACCTCTCTCTCTTCCAAATATAACTGAATGTCTCGTGGGAGGGCTCTCTTAAATTGCTTTAAAATAATAAACTCAATCAACTCTTCATAGGAGCTTACTCCACTTCTTTTTATCCATCTTCCAAATATTCCAAATATCTTACAAAGGCTGTACATAAATCCACACTCAACTCATAAGCCTTCAAAATAGCCTCTTTAACCTCTTCATAACTTTCACATTTTTCAACCGATAAAGACAAAAAGACTGACTTAGCTGCACATTTAAACACAGTCTGAATCTTTGCCACCCAAGATGTTTCAGGCCACTTGCATGATTTAGCTACCTTCTCGAACTGCTGGAGAAATTCTTCTGGGTCATCCTCGTCAAACTGAGGTACTAGTCGCAAATGTTTAGTGATATCAAAAACCAACCGATCACGGTCCTGAACATTGTCATTGTTGCTAGGCCTTGCTACTCCTACTCTACCTTGCACCTCAAGGGTTTTTCGCTTTTCCTCCTCCCTGGCTAACTCCTGTGCTCTCTCCTTTTCTCTTTCCTCATATACGACTTAACTCATTTTCTTTCATAGCTAACTCATGTGCTCTATTTTCCTCTTATAACCTTAACTCGTGTTGTATCTCCAGCTTACGTAATTCTAAGCTATTCCCAGTGTCCACGCTAGTTCCAGTGTCAACTACACGTAACTGAAGGGCTTCTTCCGAAATAATATCTTCTCGCACCCAACTCTGTAAGCACATCATTTTGTATTGCTGACTTACGCTGACCCTTTTTAACATTAATTTCATAATAGCTAGCAATGCTAATCCAGTCTGATTTACGTAACTGGTCAGGGCAAAGAGTCTCTAGTGAGGGATCATTCACGAATCATTCCAGGGAAAGCATGATGACTAACCAAATCAAATGACACGTCACTAGGTAACACACAAAAAAATCACAGTAGCAAAACAATAGAGCACTAGATTAATATAATTCACGGTCATAACACATTAAACAGCAATGTCATATAATGATGGCGTTTGTTTCCAACCTGTAACTTGACAAATTACCCTTAGGCTCCCAGACAGGCCCCCATTATTTATGTTACAACTATAGAGTAGATCGTTACATAAACACAAATTACTTAAGTTTTCCAAATATATATAAGTTTATTATTATATTCTTAATCCCAAGTTCTCCAAACAAAGGTTAAGTAAACAGGTCAAAACCTAAACAAGTTAATAAAAATATGAACATTTATTAACTTATTCCCAACACCACATATGTACATAGAATAAAATAATTAACAATAAAAATAATACGACAAGATGTTTGGAAGTGACTGCATAAGGACTGAAGGTCCAACACGATCACACATAATCAAAATCAAGCAAAACAATTCTCAATAGTCAAATGACAACCCCCAAGACACCAGAGAGATGGTATATTACTTAACTTTAAGACAGCTGTTCCTAGACTGGCTACCGACTACCAGCTGGTCACCCACGTCACCTCTCTACCGCCAAATACTGAGGTAACATGTCCTGATTGGCTAAAACATAAACTTATCTAAATTACCTAATGACATTAGTTCCACTTATCTAATCTACAGGTTTATACAAACCTAATAAAATTAAATATAATATACTCAAAAATAATAAATACACAAAGTTATAAAAAAAGTTAATACTTAAACTAAGAATCATTCAGTGTGGACGAGTAATGAGCGAAACTGTTCGAGCTAACCTCACACCATCCGAACCAACGTATTTCATACTAAGAACAGAAACTTATGGCGGAAACTCGTAACAACTGTATGATATGGACACGAAGTAGTACCTTCAGAGGTGTACCCTTATATTACTCCATTAATTATGTATCGTAAAGTATTACAGAACATGTATTAATTCTATGTAATATTCCAATTTATTATGCACCATGTTATGTATATAAATTATCATATTTATACTTTATGTATTCAGCTTGTGAATGCTGGCATCTGTACATGCAAGCGCACAGTAATACATAGAGTGAAGACTGCCTGTTCTTGTGGTGCGGAAGTGAGCTTCTTGGTCCCTCTGTACATATATCTCCCTTACGAGAATAGAACCTACTTTTAAGATAACAAGTGTTTATGTATACCTTCAGTAGTATAGAACATTTTGGAGGTATCAAGACGAACACAGACTACCCAACCAAGCTGCAACATCTGAAGCAGACGAACATCAGTCAGTGGTATGGTAAGCTTAAAGAACTCTGTGGACTAAACAATAACACACACCCCTCTTCTTCCTTAGCCATCTCACTAATGGTGACGCAGCTGAGCAATCAAATAACCATTTCGTAACTATATGCCAGACGCTCCCCCGGCTTGACACAACCAGTCTCCCTGCTTACCTACCAGCCCCTTTTAGCACTGACTTAGTGGAAGAATTTGAAGTAGCAAGACGTCTGGAAAAAACTTAAATTAAAGCGCTCCACCACTCCCATTGACTTACCAACAAAATTCTACAAAGAATTCTTCCCGGAACTAACCAAACCCCTCTGCTCTATCACCAATGCTTCCCTCGTCCAAGCAAGATGCCCAGCTGACTGGAAGACCTCATATTGTCACCAGTGCCCAAGTCTACAAGCCCACAATCCTTAAATGAGCTACGACCCATTGCCATATCCAGCTTAATTTGCGAAAGATTCATGTTTGACTGGGCTTATACTGAAATTGCAGGCGCCATAAGTCCTCAGTAATTTGGCAATATGAAAACTTCCTCCACCACTCACTGTCTTGTCAGCTTTCTTGACTAGATATACCGGCATCTGGAAAAACGAAAGACGTCTGTGGCTGTTGCCTTCATTGACTTCACCAAAGCATTTGACCAAGTCGACCACAATTCAATCATCAATAAAGCTATCGACCTCGGGTTTCGAAGAAGTCTTG
Organism: Homarus americanus; assembly: GCF_018991925.1. Lineage (NCBI taxonomy): Eukaryota > Metazoa > Arthropoda > Malacostraca > Decapoda > Nephropidae > Homarus > Homarus americanus. Next base: position 7,219,002 of record NW_024734940.1, on the reverse strand, counting down.
TACCATGACTTATAGACTTCCTTAGTGACCGACGCTAAGCCGTACGCTTCCGAGGGGCTGACTCCACTTTTTAGTGACTCACCTGGGGCGTCCCCCAAGGCACCAAGATGGAACCGCTCTGCTTCCTTATGCTTATCAATGATGCCCTCAGAGAAACCTCTGCTCTTTGGAAATATGTCGACGATTCCACCATAGGGATCAGTGTAAACTCGGCTCCCGATTACACCACCTTCCAGAATATATTAAACAGTCTCCAAAACTGGGCCACCACCAACCATGTCACTATCAACCATACCAAGACCATGATTATGCACATCAAGCTCTCCTCTGACCTTGTCTCACCTCCTTCCATAACTTTGGGCCCCATCACATTCCAGGCTATGGACTCCACTACGCTCCTCAGCGTCACTATAGATAAGAAACTAAATTGGAAAACACACGTCAGTGCAATTGCCAAATCCTCCAGTTATCATCTCCTTTCGTCGACTTAAATCCCCCAGATTTCCTGCGCCCGAGCTCCTCAGTGTTTACTCAGCATTCATACTTTCCAAGCTCACCTATGCCTCCCCTGCTTGGTCTTCCTCCCTAAATGCCAAACAACGGAAAAACCTAGAAAAATGCAGAAGAGGGCAAGCAAGATTACTCTCTCTCCCTCCTACTCCACATATCAAGAAGCGCTCAACACACTGATCCTCTTGGCTCTCTCTGATCATAACCGCGGCATCATCTGCAAATTTGGTGAGAAGCTTCTGCACCATCCTCGACACCAGCTCCTACTTCAACCCGAGATCCCTCGTCTGCGAATTGTTGTTGGACACCACAACCGCATCTCGCCCATACGAGCACGTACTGATCGCTATAAGAACAACCCACTCCCAACCATAGCAAAAATTATCAACTCGTAATCAACCAGTGTATTCACTGCCAGCCAATATTACCTCTTTGTACTGTTACTATGTTGAAATGCCCTCTAGTATAACCTTCTCCCCACCTAGTTATTATCTATTATATCTATATATATATATATATATATATATATATATATATATATATATATATATATATATATATATATATATATATATATATATATATATATATATATATAAAAAAAATAAGTATATCTGTGTGTTTGTTTATGTGTCCACACGAGAATCTCGGAAACTACTTTACCGATCTGTAGTGATGATGGATGGTTATATGTAGTGGTGATGGATGTATATGTGATGGTGGGTGGTATATGTAGTATATGTAGTGATGTGGTGATGGATGGTGTCATATATGATGGATGATGATATGTAGTGATGGTGGGTGGTGTTATATGTAGTGATGATATATATGTAGTGGTGATGGATGATGTTATATGTAGTGGTGATGGATGGTGTCATATGTAGTGATGGTGGATGATGTTATATGTAGTGATGGTGGGTGGTGTTATATGTAGTGGTGATGGATGGTGTCATATGTAGTGATGATGGATGATGTTATATGTAGTGATGGTGGGTGGTGTTATATGTAGTGGTGATGGATGGTGTTATATGTAGTGATGATGGATGGTGTCATATGTAGTGATGATGGATGATGTTATATGAAGTGATGATGGGTAGTGTTATATGTATTGATAATAAGACAATAAAATAATAACAGTTTAATGCTAAAAAAAATATACTTTGCTGTACCGTTGTAGTGGAACTTACATACACTGTTAATGAACTATTGATGGAAGAAGAAGTTTTGGGGACTGAACAGTGAGACAATGTGGAGCCTCCCGGTGGGTGGCGTCCTACTGTGGTCTAGCAAATGAGCCCCCCCCCCTCCCAGAGGGCGGCGTTTCTGCTAGTATATAATAATTATTTGTCTCACTTATATTACATTTAATATTTGTCAACCAAGTGACCCATTTCCCAATTATGTAACTGTATATTTTCAGCCTTCTGGCTGCCATGCTCTTTCAGTAAACCGTTAATTATAATTATTATTATTATTATTATTATTATTAATATTATTATTATTATTTGTATTAATATTATTATTATTGTTATTATTATTATTATTATTATTACTATTATTAATATTATTATTTTTATCATTATTATTATTATTACACACACACACACACACACACACACACACACACACACACACACACACACACACACACACACATAGGGTCTCCAGCCTTCATAGGGTGATTCCGTCGGCGCTGCCCGTGGTCTCTTGACCATGGAGGCAGCTGCCAGCTTGGTTTGTCTAGCACTCCCTTCCCCATTTCCTCCTCCCCATCTGGATTTACCAACATCCTCCCACCAACAGTACAGTGCAAAGATTGATCATCAACCCACAAGTGATATACAAAAGTAACAATTCAACTCGAATGAAAGAAACAACTGTTAGAGCGACAATCAGTGCTTAGCGGCCAATGTTGACCTGACCAGACACACTCCACCGTCCACTCGCCACCACCAACACTGGATGAGAAGCCAAGAAAGACTCCTAACTACACCAGGAGAGAAATGATGACTCCCTACTCCACCCAGGTGAGGAACTACGAATTCCTAACTACATTACACGAGAAACAAGATCCATCTCCAACACCCTGTTTGAGCTGAAGGACCTTCCCGGACCACTTGGTGCATCTGCAGCTGTAGTGAACCAGTATGACGCAACGGCCATCCAGACAGTGGGCGCCAACATCAGGTCACAAGAATGTTTACAAGTCCAGTTCAAACATTACCAGATCTGTAGTTAATCTATATGTTGACTCTTTGTTTATTATATTTTTGTATTGAAAGCTTTTGTCAATCAAGTGACCCACTCCCCGCTTCCACCATATGTAACCTATCACCTCTGTTCAATGTATATTTTCAGCCTTCGGGCTGCCATGCTATCTTAATATACCATTAATTATTGTTATTATTATTATTATTATTATTACACACACAGACACACACACACACACACACACACACTACTACTACTACTACTTTGCTGTCACTTGGAATCGACTATGACGATCATCCAGCTATGATACAAGGATATGAGTTGCAAAGGATGTCACCTTCGTTGGTGAGTTTTTAGGTGACAAAAGAGGCCGATACGGGACCGGCTAAGTCGTTAATAGATGTTGCATATGTGGATGGCTCCATCTAGTGCGGGAGGGGCTGCGGTAGCGTCTTTCCGGCGTTGGCGCTTGTTTGCCTTGGTATGCAGGTGGACTAACTCGAAAGTATTGACACCTTCTTATGTGGTGCTTCTCCAAGTGTTACGGTGTGTAGTAATCGTCTCCCAGGTGAGGAGGTCGATTTGGAACTTTTTCAGGTTTGTCTTAAGACTAACTAACCTTATACCTTTTCATTTGACCGCCAGCGTTACTTTTACAATTCGTTAGGTGACTGTAAATTAGCTGCTTTGGCAGTCTACTGTCGTCCATGCGAGTAACATGGCCAGTCCAGCGTAGTTGTTCATGGATAATGGTAGCCTCGATGCTCCTACATTTGGTGTCAGGGAGAATAATGGCATTTGTTCTCTTGTATTCCCAGCGAACTCGGAGAATGGAACGTTCACTACGTTGGTTAAAGTTATGAAGTACCTTGAGGTGCCTACTGTATGTGATCCATGTCTCGCTGCAGTATAACAGGGTGGGAAGAACCACTGCTCGATATACATGCCATTTTGTAGATAATTTCAGCTCCCTACAGCTGAAGACATGGGTACGGAGTCTGCCAAAGGCTTGAGATGCACATCTGATCAAATTTGGAATCTCTTCATCGATGTGGACAGGTGGGAGCCGAGATACCGGAAGTGGGTAACATTAGAGACGGTTAAGGTGGATAGAAGGTGAAGGTGTAACTGAACCAGGAGCAGGTTGAAAGAGAATCTGATTCTTACGTACATTCACCTCAAGGCAGCAGTGTGCATGCGCATCTGTGAAGGTGTTCAGGATTAACTGTAGGTCGCGTTTTATGTGACCGACAAGGGTGAGGTCGTCTGTATACTGAAGTTCAGTAGTGGAAGCTGCCGATATCTTTTTCTTGCATGGAGTCGTCTTATGTTCAAAAGGGTATCAGGACAACTGCCCCTTGGACAATTGCCCCCCCGGACAATTGCCCCTTACAATTGCCCCCGACAACTGCCCCCTGGACAATTGCCCCCATAGGACAATTGTTTGGTTTGGTTTGGTTTGGTTTGGTTAGGTTAGGTTAGGTTAGGTTATGTTAGGTTAGGTTACGTTATGTTACGTTAGGTTAGCTGTACATAAGATTCACTCGAGCAATGGGGGAAATTATCACATGGGGGCAATTGTCCTATGAGGGGCAATTGTCCAGGGGGCAGTTGTCCTAGAACCGTTGAAAAGACCCCCCTTCATTTGGTACTCGATGTCCACCCAGCCGGCTAAATTGGCACTAGCACGAGTAAGGAAGGCAGTCAAGAAAATGGAAAAAGAGATGCCTTCTTCGTCTTTAATTAGGGAGTTACCATCTCATGAGCGGAGGCGGGGTTCTTTGACTTGAGTGATTGGCCCATAAAATATTTTAGTGGAATTGAAACATTCGCGCATCTTGTGTTGATCTGTATGTTTCTGCGGTTCCCATGCTTTATTTTAAAACCAGTTGTTTTTTAGTTTGCTAAATTCGTGCTGGGCCGCTGGGCTGCCGATTCTTTTCTTGCGGAAGGTATCAGCTTTAGTCCGAGATTGAGGGTTGTTCCGACAGTCAGTTAAAACAAAACGTTTATCATCAATGAGTACATTGATTTCCGGGTCATTTTCATCAAATCAGTCCTGGTGCATTCTTAAGATCTGGCCGAGGGTCTCTCTGCAGGTTCTTGTCATGACAGTGTCGAGAATACCCCATTTGGCACTGGGATTTGGGTTGTTTTTTGCCTGATGCTTATCAGCCCATGTTCGAGATGCTCTCTGAAAGCATGTGCTACTGCTGGATCTCCCAGATGTTTAATGTTAAAACCTCTTCTGAAGGCTTGCTGCCTTCGCCGTTTTGGGGCGACATGAAGTGAGTGCTTAGCTCTGACAAGCCGATGATGAATGTCGTAGTAATCTGAGCCACGCATTGCTTGGGTGATAAGACAACTCGGCGATCTCTTTCTTTGACAATGAGGTAGTCAACGAAATGCCAGTGTTTAGATCGTGGGTTTTACCACGAACCCTTGAACTTGTCGGCATGGTGAAACAAGCTATTGGTGATAGTGAGGTTGTGTGCAGTACACTTGCTGAGAGGAAGTAGGTTGTTGTGATTACACTTGCCTAGTCCATTCCCTGCCAACTCTGGCATTGAAGTAACCAAGGAGCACAACCTTATCATCTCTGGGGATGGAGGTTAGCACTCTGTCAAGGTCAGCATAAAAGGTCTCCTTGATCTCATCCTCTGCTTCCAGTGTTGGGGCGTATGCACTGATGAAAAAGGCATGACGTGAGTGATTTAGTGAGACTCTAAGCGTCATGAGGCACTCGATCATCCCAACGGGTGTTTCAGTTAGCCTGTGTAAGATGCATTGGCGGAGGGCAAAGCCAACTCCATAAATGCGGTTTCTATCTGCAGCAGGCTTACCCTTTCAGAAGAAAGTGAAGCCAGACCCTCGCCGCAATGTCGCTATTATACCTAGCCAGTTTTTTTGCCACAAGGACTGTTCTTCTTTCAGGATGCATATTTGTGCCAGTATCGAGAAGGGTGCTGACATTCCATGCAGCGACCGTAAGAGGTTGTATAGATTGTATTTGTTTTGATCCGGGATTATAATTGTATTTTCGACCACATGAGGATGACATTACTGAATGCGGTTGCCCAGTCAGTTTTTTTTTTTTTAGACAGGCTATGTTTAGGGCACCTTTTCTAGCCCCCTCCCAATGTGGAGTGAGCAGAATGGCTTCTCGAAAGGACTGCCCAGTCGCACAGACTGGACCGGATTGCACTGCTACCTAGTAGTCATCTCTGCCTGTCCCCATCGCCACTCGTCTGTCGTCATAGGACTTTTGGTGTATAAGAGATTGATGATGAGAAGGAATATGATGACCTGGATGATGGCTGCGCGTGAGTTGATTTATGTGGTAATGCAGGAGCGCAGACTGCAACCACACGCCTTGGCTCTCCCTTTTCCTGATCCAGTGGTGCAAGTGTTGCAACATCTGGGCAGAGGGACAGTTGCAATGGACTGCCGATTGCCCAGTATGTTGGGTTTAGCCTTAGAAGCCTGTCCATCCTGCATTGCCTTCGTCTGCTGGTGTCGTCGTTGGGTTCCCTTGTTGGTCACTTCTTCCACCTATAACGCCGTTGGGGTCGTGTTGGAGCTCTGTAAGCATGTCTACCTGATGCAGGGCTCCACCGCAGATTTTTCGTTCGTGGTTTACTCCAGTACCCTTATACCTACCAAGGTTAATCTGCGAGGCAGCGGGGCAGTTCTTAGTAGGCGCCAGACGTGTCCACATGCCAGTGAGCCTGTGCGCCGTTTCTCTGGGGCCCACTGCTACACCGAGATCCCCTGCTGGTCTAGCCTGGGCCCACGAGGCACCCAGTTACCGTGTGTTGCTACGAGGAGGCACAGTATGAGTCTTGATGATAAAGAGGCTGTGTACTGGCAGGGGAAGACTTATGCAAGTTGCTTCCCTGTTCGCCACGAGGGCTAGCCAGCGGCGGTAACTGAAAGTGAGAAAAAACAAGCAGTGCTTGCACCTTAACACTAACATAACGCTCTCACACTAGACACACACACACACACACACACACACACACACACACACACACACACACACACACACACACACACACACACACACACACACACACACACACACACACACACACACACACATACACCACCACCACCACCACCTCACGAGAATATAAAACCTTTAACACGTAACTCAATGGTCGTGTGAGGGAATATATTAAATCTACCTTTTTCTAGTGGGTGTCTTGTGGTGCTTCCCTCAACTATTTTATTTTTATTCTTCTTTCTATAAGCTCAACGATCACAGCGCAGAGCCGCCCAAACGGCTAATAAGTTGATAAGTGGCGAATATGATAAAACAAAAAAGACCATATAGATGCCTCCTCATTCTCTCTCTCTCTCAGAGGATATATATATATATATATATATATATATATATATATATATATATATATATATATATATATATATATATATATATATATATATATATATATATATATATTAACATATGTGTGTGTGTTTGTACGGGGTGGTTGCAATGCGTCTAGTTTGGCAGCATTATGATAGTGTTAAGGTGCAGGCACTGCTTGCTTCCTCTCGCTTTCAGCTACCGCCGCTTTCTAGCTCTTGTGGTAAACAGGGAAGCAGCCTTGCGTAAGTCTTTCACTGCCAGTACGCAGCCTCTTCAGCATTAAGCCTCCTTCTGTGCCTCCGCATGGCAGCACACGGTAATTGGGATCTCAAAGCAGCAGTAGGCCTCAGAGGGACGGTGCACAGGCCCACGGGCAGGTAGACACGCCTACCAATCACTGCCCCGCCTCCTTACAGATTGACCTTGATAGGTATAAGGCTAGGGGAGTAAGCCCGAACGAGAAATCTGCGGTGGAGCCCCCGCCTCAGACAGATATGCTTACAGAGTTCCAACAAGACCCCAACGGCAAAAAAGCGGAATAGGTGGAAGAGGTGACCAACAAGGGAAGCCAACGACTACATTGGCGGATGAAGGGAATGCAGGATAGATAGGCTACTAAGGTGAAACCCAACGAACTGGGCTATCGGCAGTCCGTTGCAACTCTCCCCCTCCCCATTTGTTGCAGCTACCTGCACAATTGGATCAGGAAAAGGGTGAGCCAAGATGTGTGGTTGCAGTCTGCACTCCTGCCTCACCACATAAATCAACTCACGCACAGCTCATCATAATCATCATAATCATCAATAATCATCCAAACCCTTAAACCCCCAAAAGTTCTATGGCGACAGACGAGTGGTGACGGGGACAGACAGAGATGACTGCCTGAAGTCTTTAGTCACAAGTCTGCACATGGGCGGCACAGATAAGATGGTCGTTTATGCACTGGGATCTAAGCAGTAATGCAATCTGCTCCTGTGTGTGTGTGACTGAGCAGACCTTTCTAGGAGCCACTCTGTTCACTCGACATGGGGAGGGGGCTAGAAAAGGTGCCTAAACATAGCTTGCCTAAAAAACAACATGACTGGACAACCATACACAGTAAGGTCATTCTAATGCGTTCGAAAACATAATCATAGATCAAAACAATAATAAACTATATAGCCTCTTACGGTCGCTTCATGGAATGTGAGGACCCTTCTGGATACTGGCACAAAAGAGTGTCCAGAAAAAGAACCGCTCAATCTGGCAAAAGAGCTGTCTACAGTAGATATAAAATCGACATAAGAGCCTTTATTAAGCCAGGTTCCCAGACGAGGATCGACTCGCAGAATAGGTCCGGTTTTACCTTCTTCTGGAAGAGTAAGTGTGCTGTAGAGAGAAACTGCATTTATGGACTCGGCTTTGCCATTCATCAATCCATCATGCATAGGCGAAGTGAAATGCCTGTTGGGGTCAACGAGCGCCTCATGATGCTACAAGTTCCACTGAGTTACTCACGTCATGCCTTGTTCGTCAGTGCATACGCCAAAAACACTGGATGCAGAAGATGACGTAATGCTGACTGGCAATGGAAAAGGTATAAGGATAGTCTTAAAACAAACCTGTAAAATGCCAAATCGATCCCCTCACCTGGGAGACGAATACTCCACACCGTAACGCTTGGAGGAGTACCACGAGAAGGTATGGATACTTTCGAGTTACCGCAACTGCATACCGAGGCAGAAAAGCGCCATCGCCGGAAAGACTCTGCCGCCGCCCCTCCCGTTCTAGATGTAGCCCTCCACACATGGACCGTCTGTGGACGACCCTGCCAGTCCCGATTCAGCCTCTCGAGTCACCTCAGAGCTCACCAGAGTAGGCGACATCTTCAATAGCTCATATCATTGTATCGTAGCTGGATGATCGTCATACTCAATTCCGAGTAACAGCAAAGTAGTAATATGTAATGTCTAACAATGTGTAATTTGTGTATGTGTTTCTGTATAATATCTACAATTATATCTGTGTATGTGTGTATATGTAATGTTTATAGTTTTGTGTGTATGTGTGCCTATATAATGTCTATAATTCTACGTGTATGAGTCCACGGAATGTCTATAATTAGGTGAGTGTGTTTGTGTGTGTGTGTATGTGTGTGTGTGCGTATGTGTGTCTATTATCCTGTATATTTCTCTGCATACTGTATATAATTGTCTCCAGAAAAACAACAGGGACATTTTTTACCACACACACACACACACACACACACACACACGCGCGCGCGCGCGCACACACACGCGCACACACACACACCAAGTGCAGCAGATTCCCACACACTCGCTGGATGTGTCTGGCTGTAATGTCCTTTAAGCTGAATAATGTGGATGAAACTTTTATACAATTGCGTCTGAGTCTTGGGTCTTTTTCTTCCTCTAATAGCTGTTGGTTTTAGTTTAACTTTGTTGAATTTCACGCCTGGTTGTGAGGTCTTTGTCCCTTGTGTGTGTGTGTGTGTGTGTGTGTGTGTGTGTGTGTGTGTGTGTGTGTGTGTGTTTAGGTTAGGCTATGTTGGGTTTAGGGTTAGTTTAGGTTAGGTTAGAGATAGGCTAGGTTAGGGTTATCTTAGGTTAGAGGTTAGGTTAGGTTAAGTTAGGTTAGATTTAATCAATCAGAGCACCGTCCTCATATTTAAGGGTTGGCGACCACAATCCTCCGAGATTTTGTATCATCCACCCTCGTCCCTACTTTCCCCTGGCCCTCTTACTCTCAACTCTTAACCCATATTCTTCAACTTTTTCCACTAATCTGTTAACCAGTTTTCTTAACGCCTCTTTACTATCCGTGATAATCATCTACATAGTGAATATTTGTTATTACTTTGCCCTTAACTCTTAGTCCCTCATTATTACTAATATCTCCTTCATTAATGCCAATGCTCTCCAAGACATCTAAAAGTGTATTGATTTACCTTAACAAAAGCTTTTGCAAGATCAACAAAGCAGATATACAAATTTCTTGGACCATTAAAATCCTTTCACTCAAAATTCTAAAACCAGGTAAAGCTTCTCTGGTTCATTTTCCTATTATAAATCAACTTTGATCTTTAGGTAAATCACTTTCAATTCTAAACGTTATTCTAGTTAAAATTATATTGAATAAAACTTTGCAGGATGACTTAGTAAGCTACTTATTCTAAACTGGGTGCGCTCTAAAGCTCCTGTTTTTTCGTTTTGTTTTTTAAGTAATAACTTTTTTTTTTTTAATCACTAGGAAGGTTTCCTTTGAAGTATTTAGGGTTACATACTTTACCCAGACATTTGATATTATTCTTTCCCATTTGATTTATAAACTCTGCTTGAAGCTGATCAACCCCACAAGACTTATCATTTTTTATTTTGGTTACAGCTTTATTTCCTTCGTTTCTTACCTCCACTCTCTCCTTATCATTGTATTTTTTTTAAATGGTCTGTCCATGTCTGTTTTACTTGTTCTACCTTATAATCTTCACTTAAATTAATAGACCCACCCAATTTATATATATTTTTTCTGGTTTAGTTGTTTAATCTTTCTGTACATTTCCCTACAGTTATATCTTCTGTCATCATCTTTTATCTCCTTGCATTATGATTTAGAAAAATCTCCTTTAGTAAGTCTACAGTACTGTTTTATTTTCCTTGTTAAGATCTTTCTAAATCTCACTCCGTCTTATCAACTTTCTTCTTTTATCTATTTTCTTTAATATTTAATTTGTGGTCCTCTTACTTTTAGCCTCGTTCCTCCTATGGCCAATAAGTTTTCCCCACTTTCTAGCATTATTTTTTTTAATTATTCCACTTCTGTTGTTTCTTCCTCATCAAAGCCTTTCTCTAGTAATAATGATAATCTGTTATTGGTTTCAATTTCCTATTCCATCCCTGTCCCTGTCTTGAGCTTCTCATCTTCCGATTTATTTTGTCCATATTATTTTTTTTTCATTTTCCAAGTCTAGCCTCACTAAACTCATTACTGGGATAGTGTCTGACCCACAGTCTGCCCCTGGATAAGGTTTTGGTTCGGAGTACTGAGTATCTTAATATTTTCTATATTAGTATACAATTTGTTTGATTCCTGACAATGTTATTTACATTGTCCTGGGGTGATATCGGTATATTGAAAAACCTAGTGTGATTTTTAAACCATTTATTTCCAAATATTTTCTTACTTGACTTACAAAGGACAATTAATATTGTTTCTCTTTCATTTCTATTACCTAAAGCATTTGGCCCTACTTCTGGTGCTACTTTCTTCTTCCCAGCCTTTGCGTTAAAATCATCCATTTTAATCAAACATTCGCAATGTATTTTGCCTTCATTTAATCTGCAAAAAATTTTTCTAAGACTTTATCCTCCTTATCATGTGTTGGTCCATAAACCTGTATTATTACCAAGTCCATGGGTTTAGCATTAAGCATGACTAAAAAAACTCTCTCTGACTCTGCCCAATTTCCCTTTACACTACTGTTCAACTTCTGGTTTACAAGAATACCAACACCTCTCTCTTATCAATAATGCTATTTGAACTTGTCCATCTTACTTCACTTAATCTCGAAATGTCCAACCGCAATCTTTTCATTTTACCACAAAATTTGCAAACTTCCCACACCCATATATGGTCCTCACATTTAATCTTCTTATTTTGATATTGATTTTGTTTCCTGCTTAATTTATTTTGTAGTTACTTTTGATGGCCAAACCTTTTATTTGTTTTAATGGGAGATTAGGACAGTACTTACTAGCACTCGGTGACACACTTTCCGCGAGCACGGGAAGGAATGTGGTTGGACCTTTAAGTGACGATGATCCAACAAGAAAGCCCGAAAATCCTTTATTACGTCTGTCCCTGGTTGTTACAGGGCAAGAGACGAATGTAATGAGAATGGATGCCTCAAATCTTTCCTCATCAAAATGCTAATTAAGAGAGAAGTAGGGGCAATTAGGAATGAACTATAGGCGGCAGAGGTCGCTCTTACCTCACTCTGGTGAGGGACCAGCCCATCACCTTAGAGTAGGTTATGAGCAGATTAAGCTATGTTAGGTTAGATTTGGTTATTTTTGGTTAAGTTAGGTTAGGTTAGGTAGAATATGATAGGTGAAGGGCAGTTAGGTTGAGTTAACGAATGGTTGGTTCGTTTGGGTTAGGTCAGGTCAGGTTAGCTTAGATTAGGTTCGGGTTAAGTCAGACTCAGTAATGTCAAGGGTGCCTCTCTCTCTCTCTCTCTCTCTCTCTCTCTCTCTCTCTCTCTCTCTCTCTCTCTCCAGGGGACACTTGACACCAACAGGGTCTTCACGAAGATGTAAACACCTCCCCAATGGCAAGAACCCAGGCCTGAAGCTGTTGTTTCTTCTCAAAAATATGCTGAAAGTATAGCACAAACTATTTCAAGATGCTGCCCAACCTCCTCTGCGACTCTTTCCTTATCCAAACGGAAGGTCGAGCTGGAATAAAGAGACTCTTACATTAACACCTTTTCTTTTCCATACTAAGATATGGAAGAAAACGCCTAAACCATTTAAAAGAAAACATATCTGTGTTATTCTCATGATAATAAGAGAAAACAAGACTACGTTTTCTCTTACGTCGACAGGAAGGAGGCGGGGGGACTAAAGCAGATCCCCGCGGCCTAACAAACTCATGTAAACAGAAGCTACATGCAAAATTTGTCGAGTATAATAGAGACTCGTCCTTGTCCACAGTAAAATGTGTACGCGTTTTATGCAAATTATAAAAACAGTGCGGTGGAATATTCGGTGGAAGGAGGTTACATTATGCAGTAAAGGATGTAGAATGAGTGTCTTAATGTTGACTTTTCATATATTCACGTTCCGAGACAATGTTCTGAGCAACACTGGCTTCTATAAATGTCATGTGTTTGTCTCCCTTATTCTTTTTCTTCGTTATTCCGTGAGTTCTTAGACCTCCCTTTTATATTCTTCTTTATACGGTTGTTATTGTTTTACGTTTTCTTCTTTTATTGGTGTTTTGCTCTTGGTATAGTTGTTATTTGCATTGTCCCTTTTCCTCTTTTGCTATTCATTTTCCGCTTGTTTATTATTATTAGTAGTAGTAGTACTGGTAGTAGTATTGACTATGAGGCAACGGTCACTGAATGCCGCATAGATCTGCGGCTCAGCTAAGTCAACACAGCTAGAATAACTACTTACATATTAGGAGATTTAACAAGTGATCGTGGGAACTTCGTGCCCGGTGGCGAGTCCGGTTGTACAGTTTACCGAGGTTGTTATAATCATAGTTGTATTTGTTATAATCAAGATCGTGAGTGTAATAATGATGGTTGTGGTTGTTATAATCATGGTTGTGGTTGTTATAATCATGATCGTGGTTGTTATAATCATGGTCGTGGTTGTTATGATCATAGTCGTGGTAGTTATGATCACAATCGTGGTTGTTATAATCATGGTCATGGTTGTTATAATCATAGTCGTGGTTGTTATAATCATGGCCGTGGTTGTTATAATCATGGGCATGGATGTTATAATCATGGTCGTGGTTGTTATAATCACAGTCGTGGTTGTTATAATCATGGTCGTGGTTGTTATAATCATGGGCATGGATGTTATAATCATGGTCGTGGTTGTTATCATGGTCGCGGTTGTTATAATCATAATCAGGTCGTGGTTGTTATAATAATGGTCGTGGTTATTATAATCATGGCCGTGGATGTTATAATCATGGTCGTGGTTGTTATAATCATGGTCGTGGTTGTCATAATCATGGTCGTGGTTGTTATAATCATGGTCGTTTGTTATAATCATGGTTGTGATTGTTAATCATGGTCGTGGTTGTTATAATCATAGTCGTGAAGTTGTTATAATCATGGGCATGGTTGTTATAATCATGGTCTCGTGGTTGTTATAATCATAGTTTGTGATTGTTATAATCGCCTAGTCGTGGTTGTTATAATCATAGTCATTGGTTGTCATAATCATGAATTAAATGGTTGTTATAATCATGGTCGTGGTTTAATCATGGCCGTGAGTGTTATAATCATGGTCGTGGTTGTTATAATCATGGTCGTGGTTGTTATAATCATGGTTGTGGTTGTTATAATCATGGTCGTGGTTGTTATAATCATGGTCGTTCTTGTTATAATCATGTTCGTGGTTGTTATAATCATTGTCGTGGTTGTTATAATCATTGTCGTGGTTGTTATAATCATAGTCGTGGTTATTATAATCATGGTCATGGTTGTTATAATCATAGTCGTGGTTATTATAATCATGGTCGTGGTTGTTATAATCATGGTTGTGATTGTTATAATCATGGTCGTGGTTGTTATAATCATGGTCGTGGTTGTTATAATCATGGTTGTGATTGTTATAATCATGGTCGTGGTTGTTATAATCATGGTCGTGGTTGTTATAATCATGGTCATGGTTGTTATAATCATAGTCGTGGTTATTATAATCATGGTTGTGGTTGTTTTAATCATGGTCGTGGTTGTTATAATCATGGTCGTGGTTATTATAATCATGGCCGTGGATGTTATAATCATGGTCGTGGTTATTATAATCATGGTCGTGGTTATTATAATCATGGTCGTGGTTGTTTTAATCATGGTCGTGAATTTGTTATAATCATGGTCGTGGTTGTTATAATCATGGTCATAGTTTGTTATAATCATGGTCATTGGTTGTTATAATCATGGTCGTGGTTGTTATAATCATGGTCATGGTTGTTATAATCATGGTCGTGGTTATTATAATCATGGTTGTGGTTGTTTTAATCATGGTCGTGGTTGTTATAATCATGGTCGTGGTTATTATAATCATGGCCGTGGATGTTATAATCATGGTCGTGGTTGTTATAATCATGGTCGTGGTTGTTATAATCATGGTTGTGATTGTTATAATCATGGTCATGGTTGTTATAATCATAGTCGTGGTTATTATAATCATGGTTGTGGTTGTTATAATCATGGTTGTGATTGTTATAATCATGGTTGTGATTGTTATAATCATGGTCGTGGTTATTATAATCATGGCCGTGGATGTTATAATCATGGTCGTGGTTGTTATAATCATAGTCGTGGTTGTTGTAATCATGGGCATGGATGTTATAATCATGGTCATGGTTGTTATAATCATAGTCGTGGTTATTATAATCATGGTTGTGGTTGTTATAATCATGGTGTGATTGTTATAATCATGGTCGTGGTTGTTATAATCACAGTCGTGGTTGTTATAATCATGGTCGTGGTTGTTATAATCATGTTCGTGGTTGTTATAATCATGGTCATTGGTTGTTATAATCATGGTCATGGTTGTTATAATCTGGTCGTGGTTGATATAATCATGGTCGTGGTTGTTATAATCATGTTCGTGGTTGTTATAATCATGGTCGTTGTTCATAATCATGGTCATGGTTGTTACTCTTCTGATCGTGGTTGTTATAATCATGGTCATGGTTGTTATAATCATAGTCGTGGTTATTTATTATAATGCATGGTTGTGGTTGTTTTAATCATAGTCGTGGTTATTATAATCATGGTTGTGAATTTATTTTTAATCCATGGTCGTGGTTGTTATAATCATGGGCATGGATGTTACTCAATCAGTCATTGGTTGTTATAATCATGGTCGTGGTTGTTGCCTAATCATGTTCGTGGTTGTTATAATCATGGTCGTGGTTGTTATAATCATGGTCATGGTTGTTATAATCACAGTCGTGGTTGTTACTCTGTCATGGTCGTGATTTGTTATAATCATGTTAAGTGATTTACATTATAATTAAGGTCGTGGTTATTATAATCATAGTCGTGGTTGTTATAATCATGGTCGTGGTTGTTATAATCATGGTCGTGGTTGTTATAATCATGGTCGTGGTTTTTATGATCATGGTTGGGTTGTTATATCATGGTCGTGGTTATTATAATTATGGTCGTAGTTGTTATAATCATGGTCGTGGTTGTTATAAACATTGTCGTGGTTGTTATAATCATAGTCGTGGTTGCTATAATCATGGTCGTGGTTGTTATAATCATGGTCGTGGTTGTTATAAACATTGTCGTGGTTGTTATAATCATAGTCGTGGTTGTTATAATCATAGTCGTGGTTGCTATAATCATGGTCGTGGTTGTTATAATTATGGTCTTGGTTGTTATAATCATGGTCGTGGTTGTTATAATCATGGTCGTGGTCGTGATACTTACAATATCTAATATACTATAAGAAGGAATAGAATAAAGGTTAGAATAATTAGTTAAAGAAATATTCGCCATAAGGAGAGGTGAAAAAAAAAATTATTATGAATCACCGATGATCATTCCGAGATAAATTATATTATGAAAAGAAGTGACCTTGATTCTGGTTAGATTAGTCACCATCTGCTTATGTCATCACCTGTGTTAAGTCATCATAGTCATCATCTACGTTAGTCAGTTTTAGGCCCATCTCATATGACTGACCGACCATCGATGTTCTTTCCGCACGAGGGTGTTAGTTTTCAATGCGTCTTATTATTTACGCTGGTGGATGTAAGACCTCCTACCCTCACTGACGCAGCAATGGTCGATTTGGTGTTATTCTTGTTTATAAATACCTTCTAATCTGTCTCGAGTCTATCCGTCCTGTCTATTGCCATCCCAACTGTCTGTTCGTCTGCGTGGTGTTTGAATGTAAGCCCGTCTGTACTCTTTGTGTCGTTAAATCTGTCTGTCTTATCCGTTGTTGGAGTGTGTCTGCCTGTTTGTCTAATGTGAGCCAGTCAGTCAGCTGTCTGTCTGTCATGTTAGTTGCCATATTGTCTATTTGTGCATGTATGACTCTGTCTATTTTTGTCAACCTCCTGTCTGTTTCACTGTCTATATTCACCCTGTGTCTATTGTAGTCATCTTCTCCATGCATTCCTGTTATTATCTTTTTATCTCTTCTCCTTTTCCATGAGCCACAGGAATAAGTATACACTGTAGCTGTAAGGTCGTCTGGTAACGTTGAAACTACGCATCCAACTGTTATCTCTAACTATTTTCTGTTTCCCCCTCTTTATTCTTCGATTTACTCATCTTCCTTCCTTTACTAATCCAAACAACATTAAAAAAAAGTAGGCTAAGAAGTAAAGTGGGGGGAGGAGGAGGGAGCCGTATGATAACTGCAATCGTGGGCTGACAACTACAGCGAATGGGGGTACGCCAAGTCCGTAGACTTGCATCGTTTTCCAGCGTAAATAAAATGGTTATGTAATGGCTTCCTAAAGAAACCATCGATATGGGACCAGGTTTGTTCCACTCTACGATTTTTTTTTGCGATTTTTCCACCAAGTTTGATGAAAAACGATTGTGCCGTTTCGGCTGCCCAGAACACACACACACACACACACACAGACACGCCTAGTCCTATAGTATATTAGATTTTAAGGTAATATAATGGCAGCGAAGGTGAGGCTATTGGGGGAGGCTGGAGGCCACGTTTAAAAAAAAAGTTGTAGTAGTAGTAGTAGTAGTAGTAGTAATAGAAAAGTAGTAATAGCAGTTGTAGTAGTTCCTCCTTCGCACAGAAATAGGATAACTTATATTGAGTCTCTTAAGATACAACAACCCTGCAGTATATCTCTCTCCCTCTTCTTTGTTCATGCTCTCCCTCAGTGTCACACCATACAAAAACTGACTCTGTCCCTCTCTTCTGGGGGAGGGATCTGAGAGAACTGTGAGGGAGGGATTTGAGAGGCCACTAGGAGAGGGATTTTGAGGCCGGTGACCTTCCTGGAGTGACCTGGACGCTAAGAGGTTATTGTATTTAGCGCTAGTGACGGAGGTGGAAAGAAAAATGAATAAAAAGAAAGATGAGGGGAGAAAACCATGCAATAACTGGATGAAGAAAGTAATTCTCTGATCAATATGGATACAACTCATAGGATCTTCAATTCTATTTTGCAGCCAAAAGTCATTTTCCACTATAATGGCTGATGGAAGGGCAGGAATCTTATCCTTTCTCTCCTCCTCTACCTATCTCTCTCTCTCTCTCTCTCTCTCTCTCTCTCTCTCTCTCTCTCTCCTGAATCACCATGATATATCTTTATACCAGATGAAAATGACCAATCGCGACCACTTTCGTCTTATCCCTAGCATGATCAACCAATCATAGCCATCCTTCTTTCCTTTCCTGACCAAAGCAACCAATCACCACCTTTCTTCGCCACTTCCCTGAACTCACCAACCACTACCTTTCTCCTCCTCTCTTACGTTACTGACATCACCAGCCAATCACCATCTTTCTCCGTCCTATCCACCTTTTCCTCTCCTTTTACGTCACTGACCTGACCATCCAATCACCATCCACCTCTTTCCATTTCACCCTTTCTCTCCGTGTACTTTCACTCGGGTTTATTGAACTTTCTATCTCTCTATGTCAATAAACTTTCTTAAAATAACCCAAACAAATTGAAGAACAACAAGCTACCTAAATTTGTTTTCGAATTACTCAGGTTTATAATCTACTCACCACCTTTCTCTATTTCTTTCTTCCTTCCCTCCCTTCCATTTACTTTCACTTAAATGTTATCGAGTTCTCACCAGAAATACTCTACACCTTCTTGTTTGGGATGTATCTCAGTATATTGTTTACATAGATTTATAAATACTAAGTCGCTATTTTTACTATCAACTCCTTATATACAGGTTATGAATTAATGGGTATGTTAAGATTCACTTTCTATACTGTTTATATAAGTTGATGACTTAAATAAATAAGTCTGGGTATTTCTAAGTGTTGTCCTAACATGTTTCCTGTTACTTATTTCTTGTTTTCATTGCACTTTCCTGTGCCATGAGTAGGATGGAAACTAGTGGTTAGTAGTTACTCATGAGGTAACCCTCGTGATTGGCTTAAATCTCTGCTGCTAGTCGAGGTTGTGGGTTCCGACAGGCTGATCGGCAGAGGGTGACAGGAGGTCGAGGTAGGAACTTCACTGGAGGCAAGAGATTATCATGTGTCATAAGATTATTCAAACCCTCCCCGGCAGAGTGTGTTAAAACGTGGATTATACCTGACCGGGAAGCCTGTTGGTGAAGTCTCGTGTAAGGGACTGGCAGAGAGTAAAGGTATAGTCCACTTGGAGGTCTCCAGTTGTTTGTGTGGCTGGTGAAGGGGGGGGAGGGGGAGTACTCACTCTCTCCAGTGGGGAACCACCGTCGGCCTTGCCTATAGTGTTCACCATGTTAGATCTTTAAATCAATGTACTTAGGTATTGTCTGAGGTTGTACCATGTTATATGACTAGGGAAGGTTACATTATGATCTATCCTTACAAGAATGTTGTCATTACAAGCGTGTGTCCTGTTAGGGCCCCAATGGTTCCCAACCTGGGGCCGTGAAATAATTTGAACCATGTGAGTTCAATTTATAATTAAATAAAGCTTGACCCTCGTAGCAGAGTGCCAGAGTTTAAATCTTATGATTTAATGATGCGTGACTGAATTATGGGTGCCAATGGATCGCTTCCCTAATATCAGCAAAATGGCTATCTGGGTGTTTCTGCCATTCTCGTCTACCTATGTCTGCAAAGCGGTTTTCCCACACTGTTGAGAATCAAATCGAAACAGCGTAATCGGCAAAACGTGGTAGATGACACCCGTTGCGCCCTGACTATGACGCAACCACGGATACCCCAATTCGTCGAAAAAATGCAATTTCAGCCATTCCACTGAGGTGTTAATTAACTTTTTGAGTTGTTCTTGCATGCACGTAAATTTTGAGCGCATGCACTGTGTCCCAAGTTTTGATTACCTGAGTTTTTGGCGAGTTGAATTGAGTTAATTTTTGAGAGATTATAATACACTGTATTTACTACGGACGCAACAAAGGTTTTTTTTCACATGTCCATGACCTTCTCATACTGTTTTCTTGTACAGCAATTCTATTTTATGCTGTCCCTTTAGCTTCTGGTAACACTAATAATGTTAAAATATCAAAACCTCATATCCAGGATGCTCATTCAAGCGACGTTGCTTTGTTTGCTACGTCAAAGAAAGATGTGGATGGGGTCACTGAGGTTATCATATTCTTCAGGGCTACAGAACGGAAAACCTGGGAACCACTGTGTTAGGCGGTGTTTGTGGCGTATAGTATGTTCCAATTGTAGGTTATATTTGGTCCGTGTTCTTTGTAGTTTGTGGGTATTGTATCTTACCAGAGTATGTTATGTTGGGTTGTATTATCTTCTTCTTTTATTGTCTGAATATATTGTGTTATATGTTCGTCATGCCAGGTGGGTAATTGTGTTTCTTTGTGTTGTCTAGTTATGCCATGTTAGTTGGTTGGGCCTTGTTTATTATGTAAGATGTCGTAGGCAATAAGAGTTGGGTAATATATACCTATTGGGTTGTAAAATGGAATTCTTCGATATTATTTTGATATATTTCCACATTATTTATTATGATCCTGAAATTGAATGGGTGGATGAAGTTTAATTTGGTAGAACCTGTGACCTGTGACAGTATTCCTGGGGAGAATATCACAGGTCTTCATGATATTCATTCATTTTATTTTTTGTTGTCTTTGTACTTTCTTGTCACTTTCTATTTTGTTATCGTAGTACTTTCCTATCACCATGTTGTCTTTGATTTTTTTTTTCACCACATTGTCTTAGCACTTTTCTGTCACTTTCCTTCTTGTTGTTTTTCCTGTCACTCTCTTGTAGTCTTAGCATTTTCCTGTCACCTTGTCATCTTAGTACTTTCCTGTCACCTTGTTGTCTTAGTACTTCCCTGTCACCTTGTTGTCTTTGCACTCTATTGTCACTTTTTTACTTGTTGTCTTTGCACTCTCCTGTCCCTTTTACTTGTTGTCTTAGTACTTTCCTTTCACATTCTACATCTCTCTTGAGTCCCTCTCGCTTCTATCTCCCTCTTGTCTTTGAGGTTTCAGCACCCCATGGACCGCCCCGAACACAAGTGAGAAAGGGTAAAGTTGCGCCTATATGTTGTCATGATGATGGTTAATGTTTTAAGATAATAAACAAACGCTCATCATCTTCACCTATCGACCTTTTATGATAGTCTTACAATACTAAATAAATATAATATATGCAGGTACATACATACATACCTAATAATGGAAGCCCCTCGAAATCGAGACTGGTCGGCCCAAGGGCCACCTAGGCGTAAATTTTTTTAAGGTGTAAAAGCTGTCGCCAACACACCAACCACACCCTAAGTTAACGAGTTGCATGATCCAGTGTCAAGGAATAGTCCGAAAAGACCGGACAACTCGCCAACTGCACTGGCTAACCATTACCCAGGAATACGATCCGCAAATCCATTAACATCCAGGTTCCCAATTACTGCTGGGTAGACAGAGGCAAATGGCGTAAAGAAACTTGCCCATAGTTTCACCCTAACCGAGGATCGAACCCCGGTCCGCTCGCTTACGAGGTGTGGATGCTGACCATTGCAACACAGGGCATACATACATACATACATACATACATACATACATACATACATACATACATACATACTGTTACGACCGTGTCTTATTTTTCTATTATTTTTTATAACATGCTTCCATGTTGTTCCATATTATTCCTGTAATGATGTGTTATATTTACTATTATATATTCTATCACCTTACCCTGTGCTGTTAAGGTTTTAACTGTTATTATTTGTTCAAGCCCATCTTATTTCTTCATTTAGTATTGTAACAAGCATTCTTTGTTTCTCTAACGACCATCTGCATCGTTAAACGACCCATGTTTCACCGGCATGTCGCACTGGGGGGGGGGCTGACCCTATATATAGAACCCCACCAGCAGACCGAGTTTAGTCTAGTCCTCTTGTCATTCAGTCCACGTTCTTTTGAGTGACATCCGTCACCTGTTACTTATACTTATTTTATTTCTGTGTTGTTCCTGTCGCCACCAATGTGGTATATCTATGTGAGTACCTATTCATGTCTCTTATGTGTCCATCAGTGCTTGCTTAGTTACATTTAAGTAATTCAGTGTTGTTTCACGATAGATAATTTCAGTGTTAGTTATTTTATGTTTATGCAGTGTTAACGTGATCCAATGCTTTATTTTTATTCTTTTGATGTTTCGATGTTTTAGTATCATTTGTGTCTTAAAGGTTTTGATAGTGAATCAATTTGTTGTGACAGCCTACGAGGCTTTTTATTGTGTTAGTATTTAATTTAATTAAATTCTTAAAGGTTTACTTTATTTATTTTTATCCCCTTTTGATTTACTTCACTTTTTTTGTTTGGTTACGCCAAGAACCTGGATATTAAAGTAAATTAAGAGACGGCGTAACAATACATACATACATACATATACTAACATCAATATATCTTATACATTTCCACTCCAAATACAAAAAAAAAAATACCGCTTCCAAGTGTCAAGAAAGCTAGATAAATAAAGAGAGAGGGCAAAAGACTCCCACAAGGTGTGTAAGGCAGGATTGGTGTGGTGACTCTATCATCCCCAACCAGTGTTCAATACATCTCCCTCACTCCTGTACCAGAGCTGGTGTAGGTGGGTGAGAGCAGGAAGAGACATCCTCGACCCTTAGCACTTGAGAGAGAGAGAGAGAGAGACATGAATAGATCAACAAACAAGGAAAATTTCATCCATATTTCAACACATTATAGTTACCATACTACATTACCTCACCACAATAACTGTAGGTTATGCATCTAAGCTACTGTGCCGAGTAGCATCTATGTATATAATTACGTGGCAACACTGCACGTGTTATGTGGCAACATTGCCCCGAGGCTGCCATATGGCAAGACAGTCTCAGTCTGACTGTGTGAGCCGTGCATGGCACACGCTAGTCACCACTTGTATTTCTCTCATCCATAATAAACGGACTTCAGTGTTACCCGGTGTTTCCCTACCCATCACTGCATCCTTCAGGGAACACTTGTAACCATCAATAACCCAAGCTATCTCCCCCAGACTAACCTAACCTAACCTCACCCCCAGCACACTAATCCACACACCCAGCACACTAATCCACACACCCCAACATCCACCCATCAACATACTCCACATTAACCTACACACACACACACACACACTCTAACCTACACACACTCCACCACATCCACCAACACACTCCACACAAACCTACAGTACACACACTCCAACACACCTACCAACACACTCCACACTAACACACACACACACACACACACACATGTGCGCACACCAACACACTCCTTTTTTGCCTATACACATTCCATCACAGCCACCAACACACTCCACTAACCCACACACTCCCACACAGAACCACCAACACACTCCACTAACCTATACACCCCCGACACACACACACAGCCACCAACACACTCCACCAGCACACATACGCCCGGAGTTTTAAACACCCTCTTCCGTTGAAGAGGGTCGTCGTGTTTCAACCCGAGTTTAAAAAAAAATGAGTCCTGAAGGACACCGCAGTAAAGTACTTGACGACCCTCTCCAAAGAAAGAGGGTGTTTAAAACTCCGGGCGATAGCCACCAACACACGTCACACTGATCCAAAACACCAACACATTCCACCAACACACATAGCCACCGACGCACTCCACACTAACCTACAACCTCAATACACTCCTGCACAGAATCACCAACATACACTTACACCCTCAACACACAGCCACCAGCGCGCACCCCAACACACCCACCAACACAAACACACTCTCCAGTCAGGCAGCAACACCTTATTTCCCGTCACGTGTGTGTGTGAGGGTGAGTGAATCTTGTGGTTTGTATCCCAGGTGCGGCCACGTACCCAGCCTCCTCAACTTTATACTGATGAGAGCACTGCCTTACTCCTCTTAGCTGGGTGATGGTGGGTGGTGGAGTGTGGTGATGGTTGGTGGATGGGAGATTGTAAATGTGGATGGTGGATTGTGGCGGTGAGTTGTGGTGAGTGGTGGATGGTAAGATTATGGTGGAAAATGGTAGAATATGGTGGTGGATGGTGCATGTTGGATGGTGGTTGACTGTAGTAATGAGTGGTGGATGGTATACTGTGGCGGTGGATTGTGGATTGTGGTGATGGATGGTGGATCGTGGTGGTGGATGGTGGTGAGCAGTGGATGATAGATTGTGGTAGTAGATGGTGGATTGTGGTGGTGGATGGTGGTAGGTAGTGGTTGGTGGTGGATGGTGGTGAGTGGATTGTGGTGGTTAGGGGATGAAGGGAGTGGTGGTGATTGTGGGTGATGGGGGTTGTAGTGGGTAGTGCTGGGTAGTGGATGGGTGGATGGTGGTGGTGATGGTTAAGTAAAGGTTGAAGGTTCACTAGTTGTGGTGATTGTGGGCGGTAATGGTTATAGTTAGTGGAAGTATGTTGTGGTTTGAGATTGGTTGAGGAGTCGTGGTTAAGGGTGGTTTGTGTAGTTAGTTGTGGTGGTAGAACTTTTTCTAGTATCATCACCACCGTACAGTACTCCTCTCTCTCTTTCTCTCTCTCTCTCTCTCAACTAAACCCCACCATCGTCTCGGCTCACTCCAGAACCACCCTACAGCCTCTGCACCAGCACTCATATGATCCCAACTATCACAGAACCTTTTGTCAACACTCAGATTTCCCCCTCTTCTCTCTCTCTCTCTCTCTCTCTCTCTCTCTCTCTCTCTCTCTCTCTCTCTCTCTCTTTCCAGTTATTGCATGGTTTCTTCCCCTTCCGTTTCTTTTTATTCCTTCCTTCCATCTCCTTCACTCATTCCCACTTTCCAATCTTCTTTCTTCCTCTCCCCTTGTTTCTGCTCCCTCCCTTTCTTTTATTTTATCCCTCCTCTTACTTCCCTCTACTTTACCACTATCCCCTCTACTCTTTCCCTCTCTTTCTCCTCCCACCCTTACATTTATCCCTTTCCTCCCTCTCTCCCGCCTTACTTCTCCTTCACCCCTCCCCTCCTTCTTTTCCCATCATCCTAACCTCCCTCTACCCTTTTCTTTCACCCCTCTCCCTCTTTCCTTCACCCCTCTCCCTCCCTCCCTCCATCGTCTCGTCTAAAAATCAATTCCCTCCCGTCCATTCACCCATCACTGTCAGTCACGTGGCGCTTTCCCATCAACACATTTCCTACATCACTAAGACACCAACATTATTGAAACAGAATTTGATCTCTGTGGTCCCGTGGGGGTCAAAGGTCATTCAGAGGTCATTCACAGGTCATGTTTGAAGGTCTTCTTCTTCTTCTTCTTCTTCTTCCTCTCATGTGTGTATGGTTAGTTCCTCCTAGACCGCCGGAGTCTAGTGTCAATGCCTCCCTGTGTACACATAGTTTTCAGTCATGTGCGCCTATTTGAAATTTTCCTCTCGTGTAAGTATTTAACCCTGAAGGTTTCCATCCCTAAAGTGTATCATCAAAACCCAAACTGTACACAGAGCTTGAGCTGTGCACAAAGCTTCCCTACACTTCAATAATCATAGCAACAAACAGCTCCATGTAACAAGGATATCAGAGATTCAAGTTCCATTCACCTCACACATCATCAGGTATGGTAATAATTTATCCCTACAGCAGAAACTTCCACAATCCTCGACGAGTTCCCTAACCCCCAAACAGTGTTGAAAAGAGGATTTTTTTTTTTTTTTACAGTTGCCGATAAAATATCCTGGACACGTGGCAGTATTTGGCATGTATGGACTTCAGGACCATGAGGTAAGGGGGTTGGATTTATAACCTATTTCTCATATTTTTCTTTATATTAGGGAGAGTTTTTCCAGTTTGTAGTTCCGACAGAATATGTGATGTAAAGTGCGATATATATATCCCAATAATATATATGACCCAGAAGTAGATGCCATTACCAAGTGTTCAGGAGGTTTTGTCCACAACTGTACATATCAGAATTTGATGTTTGGAGTCAATACCACAAATGTCTTTCCAGTTAATCATCCTAATGTCATTACTATACAGGTACAGAGGTAAGGCTATGTATTATTTACTGGTGGACGGACATTTATCACCGGACAATTCGTCACCGATATATTGAATATCGTTTGTTTACGTTTATATTGGACCAATGAAGAATTGTCCGCTGATGGAATGTCCTAAAACCATTATTTATTCCTGAAGAAATTTAGATCTGAAGATTACAACCCCAGATTATTTCAACAAAAGATTAACCACCCTTACCTAACCTAACCTAACTTAACCTAACCCATTAAGTACAGTCAGAATGGTTCAACTCCAGGTGATATAAATTAGGGTGTCCAATCTTCAGACGTTCAATAACTTTTTTCTCAAAGAATCAATGTCCTGACGTTTTCTCAAGAAGTTGTCATTAGGAGAAGAAATTGCCACTCTGGTTGCCATTCGTCTGAAAGTGAAATGTAATAACAATCAGTTGTCATAAGACAAATAATGTGTGTGTGTGTTGCTATGGACGTGTGTTGGGGAGGGTGTGTGTGTGTGTGTGTGTGTGTTTATATGGCGTGTGTGGGGAAAGGTGTGTGTGTGTGTGTGTGTGTGTGTGTGTGTGTGTGTGTGTGTGTGTGTGTGTGTGTGTGCATAGAATAAAAAAATATGAACTACAGTTTTCTTAGGCAAGTGTTCACACTGGGTAAAATCTTATCCAGGTACAATACCGGTTATACAAGTAGAATATTGAATTAGATTAGGTTGGGTTGAGTGGTGGCAGTACTTGCTTAACTGTCTAACCTATTTAACCTAACCTACCCAACAAACATTGAAGTAGACAATTGATATTAAACACATAATCATAGATAGTAACGTTAGGGAGTATTCTCAACATTACATTAGTTGCCCTCTAACCCTAGTTCATCATTTTCTTCTTTAAATATAGTTCACACATAGACACACTGTCTCTCTCTCTCTCTCTCTCTCTCTCTGTCTCTCTCTCTCTCTCTCTCTGTCTCGTTTAGTACCTCCATAATCGTATCCTTATTTCCTCTCCTTCTTTACCTAACTTTCCTCCTCTTCTGGGTACCATGTTCCCTTTAGCTTTGCTCCCGCCAGCTTTGCTCCTTCTGTTTTTCTTTCGTTTTCTTCATTTCTTCTTTTCTAGTGTAATGTTTTCTCTTCCTCTTGCGTGTGTGCTCAGTTTCACTTTTGTTTGTCCTTGGAGGATAGGTGGGCTGGGGAGTTGAGGAAGGGGGATAGGTGGGAGGGTGGGGAGAGGGGGGAGGTGGGAGAGGGGGGGACGGGTGGGAGAGCAGGGAGAGAGGGGAGTGGGGAGGGGTGGGGGAGGGAGAAGCAGGGTAGAGGGCGTGAGAAAATAGGGAGACATAGAGATGGGGTGGGAGAATATGAAGGTAGAGCGTGGTTTGAGATTAGGGACAAGAAAAAGAGGAATGAAGAGAATGAGAGAAATAAGAAGATGGTATATAAGAAAGAGGAGAAAAGGAGAAAAGGAGAATGATAGAAAAGAAAGGGGAAAGAGAAAATTGATGGCGGAAAGGAAGAGACTGTGTTTGCCTCTACCTCTCTCCTCTCTCTCTCTCTCTCTCTCTCTCTCTCTCTCTCTCTCTCTCTTCTCTCCTTCTCTCACCACCTTTGGGACATTATTCAAAACCATAATTGCATGTCCAGAATTTTGTGTGTTTCTGTCATCTTCCTTCCCATTGCCTTTTATCCTTACCACTTCCTTCTCCTCCCCTGCCCTTATCTCCCCACTGCATGCATCCTCACCACTGCATATCATCTTATACTCCTCCCACTACCCCTTATCCCCCTGCCCTTATCCTCACCACTACCGCTATCTCCCCACCCATGTCCTCCCCACTACTGTCCTCCCCACACCGCCCTCCTCCCCTACCCTTGCTCCTCCCCACCTACCCATATATCCACCCTATTATCCTCCCCCTGCCCATATCCTCACTTTCTCCCATGTCCTCCCACTCCCATGCTCCTCTGATGCCCTTGCCTCCTGCATATCCTGTACCCCTTATCATCACTACCCTTGCTCCTCCCCTTTCTTATATCATCATATATCTGCCATATCTATCCCACTGCCCATGCTCCTATCCCCTGCCCTTATATCCCCTGCCCCATATCCTGCATGCTCCTCCCTTCTTATATATCCTGCCACCACTCATCCCTGCCCTGTCATCACTGCACATGCTCCTCCCTGCCCCTAACTCCTCCCACTGTATATCCTCCCCACTCTTATGTCATCCCCACTACCCCTTCTCCTCCCCTGCATATCTATCTGCCCCATACTCTATCCTGCCCTTGCTCCTCCCTACCCATGCTCCTCCCCTGCCCTTATCCTCCCCTCTTATGTCCCCAATTGCCCCTATCCTTCACTTCCTCTCCCACTCTTATATCCTCCCCTCTTATATCATCATTGCCCCTAATATTCCTTCTTATCATCACTACCCATATCATCCCCACTACATGTCATCCCACTGCCCATACACTCCCACTGCTTATGTCATCACTGCCCTTATCTGCCACTGCCCTTCCTCCTCCCCACTACCCATATCATCACTACACATATCCTCCCACTACATATCTATCACCTACCCTTGTCATCCCTGCCCCTTCTCCTCCACTGCCCTTATCTTGCTATATCCCCTGTATCTGCGCCACTCTATCTACCCTTATCCTCCTTGTATCCCCTCATATCATCTGTATATCACTGCCCATATCCTCCCCTCTTATATCTGCTCCCTTATCCTCCCCTGCCCTTATCCCCCTGCCCTTATCCTCACTGCCCTTATCATCCTGCCCTTATATACCACTACCCCTTATCCTCCCTGCCCTTACTCCTCCCCACACATATCTCCTTTTATATCCTCCCTACCCTTATCTCCTCCTCCCTTGTATCTGCCTCCCTTATATCCCCTCTTATATCATCACTGCCTTATCTCCCCTGCCTGTCCTCCCCACTGCCCTATCATCTGCCCTTATCATATCAGCCACTCATGCTCCTCCCCACTACTTATGCTCCTCACCACTACCCTTATCATCTGCCCTTATCATATCTATCACTACATATATCACATACCCTTATATATCTTCATATATCCTGCCCATATCATCTGCATATATCCCACTACCCTTGTCTCCCTGCCTTATATCTACATATCCTCCCACTACCTTATCATACATATCCTCCCTACCCTTATCTCTCACCATACTCCTCCCCTACCCCCTTATCCTCCTACCCTTGCTCCCTCCTATATACTCCTCCACTACATACTCCTCCCTTTCTTATATATCTCTTAGTCCCTACATATCACACATATCCTCCCTGCCCTTGTCTCCCTACCCCTTGCCTCCACACTGCCCATATCATCACTGCCCATGTCATCACTGCCATATCATCACTACATGTCATCACCTGCCCATCATCACTGCCCTTATCATCACTGCATATCCTCCCTACCCATGTCCTGCCCTTATCCTCCACTACCCATATCCTCCTTTTCTTACATATCATCTACCCATATCCTCCACCCTCATGCTCATCTCTTATATGTCTTTTCTTTATGCTCCTCCCACTACCCTTATATCTATTTGTATATGTCATATATATCTTCTGCCCGTATCTCCTGCATATGTCCTGCCCTTATCATACACTGCCCATGCTCTTATCCCCTGCATGCTCCTCCTTTCCATATCATCACCTGCCATATCATCACTGCTTACATATCATACACTGCCCCATGTCATCACTACCCCTTATCATCACTGCCTCCTCCCCCTGCCGCCTCCTCCACCACCCTTGCTCCTCACCCTACCCCTTCTCCTCCCCACACACCCCATCCTCCCCTACCCGCCCTCCTCCCCTACATATCCTCCCCACCCCTTATCCCTCCCCTGCCCTTACTCTATCCCTCTCCTCCCTGCCTGTCATCTACCCATACTCCTCCCTTTCTTATATATCCCTCCCATACTCCTCCCTTCTGTCTCTCCCCTTCCTACATATCCTCCCCTGCCCATATCTCCACTGCCCTTGCTCATCACTACTTGTATCTGCCCTTATATCTGCCCTTAGGCTCCTCACCACTGCCCTTATACTCTGCTGCCCTTATCCTCCCACTACCCTTATCATCACCCCACACCCCTTATCATCCACTACCCTTGCTCATCACTACCCATGCTCCTCCACGCTGCATATCATCACTACCCTTATCCTCCACTGCCCTTCTCCTCTTGCCTTGTATCACACTACTTGTATCATCACACTGCTATATCCTCTTATATCTATCTACACTACCCACTTATCCTCCCCTGCCATGTCTCCCCTGCCCCTTATCATCACACTATATATCTCACCATACATATCCTCACCTCTTACTCCTCCCTGCCCTTATCCTCACCACTACCCCTTATATCTATATCATCCCTTTATCCTCCCCACTACATGTCTCACCACTACCCATCTATCTTACTACCCTTATCCTCCTATATCCCCTATCTCCCCTGTCTTTCTCTCCCCTGCCTCTATCCCCTGCTCCTCCCATATCATCACTACCCGTTCTCCTCACCCTGCCCCCGACTCCTCTGCCTTATATCATGTCCTCCCCACTATATCCTCCTACCCATACCATCTCTTTACTGCCCCATATATCACTCGCATATCGCCACACTGCCCCTTGCTCCTCCACTGCATACTCCTCCCCTACCCTTATCATCACACATATATCACCACTGCATATCATCCCCACCATATCCTCTTATATCATCTATATACTCCTCCTTCCCATATCCCACCATACTCCCTCACTACCCATACTCCTCCCCCTACCCCTTACTCCTCCCCTACCCCTTGCTCCTCCCATGCTCTCCCCACTACCCCTTCTCCTCCCCTTATATCTACCCCTTATCCTCCCCTACCCCCTTGCTCTCCACCACTACCCCTTACTCCTCCCCTACCCTTACTCCTCCCCACACCCCTCCCTTTATACCACTGCCCACCCACTCATCCCCACTGCCCCTTGCCCTTACTCCCCTATTCTCCATGGTTTTTTGTGTTGTTCTTTTATATCTTCCAATTCTCTATTATATCCATAGTATCTCCTTGTTCTTGTGTTTTATACATGCCTCTTTTACTTACCACTTATATATATATATTTATTTGGTAACACATTTCTTCACCATTTACTTCGTTCTTTCTCTCTCTCTCTCTCTCTCTCTCTCTCTCTCTCTCTCTCTCTCTCTCTCTCTCTCTCTCTCTGCATTATCTTTTTTTCTAATCTACGTATTTAAATCTTCCTTTTCCATAGCCTTCCAATTCATCTCATTCTTCTTGTTCTTTGTTCTTCGTCTTATTAGTCTTTGTTCTTCTCACCTACGTCATCATCACCATCTATATTCTCTTCCCCCATCATCATTTTTTTATTTCACTATTCCCCTCCTATCACCCACTTCCTCTCCTTCTTCTTCGTCATCTCCAATAGTTCACTCTTCTCTTCTCTTCTCTTCACCTAATAACCTAAATTTCGTCGCTCGCCGTCTTAATTATCACCTGGCAACCCTCTCACGTTTTAGTGGGTTTTACTCTCCAGGTAATAATGATTTTTTTCTCACGTTAATAATTTCACCAAAGAGATTTTTTATATTAACCTCTCTCTCTCTCTCTCTCTCTCTCTCTCTCTCTCTCTCTCTCTCTCTCTCTCTCTCTCTCTCTCTCTCTCTCTCTCTCATCTGTGACCGTGACCTTTAAATCATCAATAAATCATTTTTTTATAGGTCACCAATATATTACATAATTAAAGTGCTTTTAAAATATACGAATATGATGAAGGTTTAAATAATAGTGATTAAGATAGAAATGTTAATCATAGTATAAGTGATGTTAATAATAGTACTAATGATTCTTTTATTAATATTATTGTCAGTATTCTTTTTGTTTTATTCATTATTTTATTTCATTATTTTACTAATTATTTTATTCCAACGCCAGTGAAACGCTTTCACTTAATCCCGGCAGAAAGGTCACTCCTTACACTACCATCGAGACTGGGAGGAATGGAATTGACCATTCCAGAGGAGCTTGCTGCCAGTGAATATCAGAACTCTTCCAAGCTCACGGCAGCCCTCACTGAGCATATAATAGCTTACAATGCAACAAGTGAGGTGGATACCAACAAATTAAATACGATTCGACGGTCCATTACGACAGAACGACAGCACACCCAAAGTGATAAACTGCAACAACCGATGCAATAATTGCCAGAGAACTTGATAAAAAGTAGCTACAGTGCAGGAGGTGGGTGCCTTGATCTGGCTAACAACGTTACCGATATGAGCAAAAGGCTTCAGCCTTATTAAACAAGAATTTACAGATGCCATTGCTCTAATGTATGGTTGGCCAGTAGAAGGTTTGCCCTCCCAATGCGTGTGTAGCTCATCTTACGACATTGACCACGCCATGGTGTGCAAGAAGGGGGGCTTCGTTTGCATGAGGCATGACAAAGTAAGGGATCTCACAGCAAATATACTGAAGCAAATCTGCCACGACGTCACGATGGAACTGACCGCCCTTCCATTGGACGTTGAGAACCTCCATCAGAGGACTTCCAACACATCCAAGAAAGCTCGAAGATTCTGGACGCGGGGGCCGCGAGTCTTCTTTGACGTCACGATATTCGACCCCATGGCTGCACACAAGAGGAGCGAGAAAGACAAGAACAGTGCCTATGGTGAAATAATTCAGAATGTGGATCAAGGCAGCTTCACTCATCTGGTGTTTACAACCTCAGGCGGAGTGGGACCTAGTGAAAGATGCTTCTATACAAGAATGGCCGAGGTGTTATTTGAACAGAAGAATAGCCCAGAAACCACGTTCCAGCCTGGTTGAAATGGCGACTGTCCTTCTCTCTGCTTAGGTCTGCATCACTTTGCCTAGGGGTAACAAGAACTTTGGCCCCAAAGAAAACAACAATCGCAGATATTGACTATGAGGCAAAATTCACTGAATGCCTCACAGATCTGCGGCTCAATTAACTTAACACGGCTAGAGTAGCTACTTTTGTATTAGGATATTTAATATTATGGTAATAAAATGGTGGCGAAGGTGTGGCTATTGGAAAAGTTGAATGCCACATTTAAAAAAAGTAGTAGTAGTAGTAATCGCCAAATGCTGTCCTGTTCGAGAAAATAACAAGAGGGATGGTGTGGAAAAAATCACTGAAAAATCAGGGAGGGGCTAGGCCTTCAGGTCTGGATGCAAACGGTT
The DNA here is from genome assembly GCF_018991925.1 of Homarus americanus. Taxonomy (NCBI): domain Eukaryota; kingdom Metazoa; phylum Arthropoda; class Malacostraca; order Decapoda; family Nephropidae; genus Homarus; species Homarus americanus. The sequence continues at coordinate 7,185,767 of NW_024734940.1, read as the reverse complement.
GGAGAGTCATCCTCAGCACTAACAAGTTTGGCCCCGTAGTAGGTGATCTCTACACTTCCATTACCGCCCTAGCAAGAAGGATAGCATCCTCGTGCTGCCAACACCTCAATGCTCTGACGGCCTGCCGCGCATAATGAAGGTGGTAAAGGATGATGTCAGGGCAGCAGCAAGGAACTTGCAAGTTTGTGCTGGCCACCAGGCTGGAGGAGAAGCTGCCATTCACGCCATGAGAACGATATTTGAGCAGCGTGATTGTGAAGCAGATTTCATGGTGAACGCTTCCAACGCATTCAACTTACTTAACCACAAGGCTGCACTGCACAACAACAAGATCAAGTGTCCAAGCTTTACAATGTATGTTGAAAACACCTATAGGAATCCATCAGACCTCTATATAGTGAACAACAAGGCTCTAAGAGGTGATACCATCATACAGTCAACTGAGGGAACAATTCAGGGGGACCCTGTTGCAATGGAAATGTACACAATACAATTTGAAACAACTGAGGTCAAGCAAGTGGCGTATGCAGACGACCTTACAGGAGCAGGAAAAGTGAAGGACATCAAAAAGTGGTGGGACCTGGTAACATCACGAGGTCCACAATTAGGGTACCACCAAACGCCAGCAATTCCTCATTGTGAAGCCAGAACATGATGAACGGTGGAAGTGAGGTCAAAATAACAAGGGATGGCCAAAGACACCTAGGAGCAATAATCCAGTAATCATCACGACGGAGTTCAAGACCGAGTATGTAACGGGAAAGGTGAATGAGTGGGTTAGGGAAATCGAAGCTCTGTCTGATATTGCTAACACAGAGCCACATTTGCCTTTTGCGGCATTCACCCATGGAGTCAAGCATTGCTGGAACTACCTGATGCACACTATCCCTGATATCAGACCTCCTCCTCCGCCCTCTGGAAGAAGCTATCAGCGTCAATTTCATTCCCAAATTAGTGAAACACCCTCACTTAACCACAGCAGAAAGATCACTCCTTGCATTACCACCAAGACTGGGAGGAATGGGATTGACCAATCCAGAGGAGATTGCTGCCACCGAACATCAAAACTAAGTTAAACTCACAGCAGCCCTCACTGACCACATAATAGCTCAGAAGCCATCAGGTGAGGTGGATACCAGTGAAGTAAACAAGATTCGAAGGTTCATTATGACAGAAAGACAGCACAGCCAAAGTGATAAGTTGCAGCAACTGATGCTGCAAGTACCAGAGAATTTGAAGAAAAGTCGCTATAGCACAGGAGGTGGGCGCCACGAACTGGTGAACTACATTACTGATAAGGGTATATGGTTTCAGTCTCAATAAACAAGAATTTACAGATGCCATTACTCTAAGGTACAGTAGGCCAGTAGAAGGTTTGCCCTCCCAATGCGTGTGTGGCTCTTCCTATGACGTCGATCACGCCATGGTGTGCAAGAAAAAGGGCTTCATATGCATGAGGCATGACGAAGTAAGGAATCTCACAGCAAATATGTTTGAAGGAAATCTGTTGTGATTTCAGGGTTGAACCAACCCTCCTTCCATTGGACGGTAAGAATTTCCACCATAGGACTTCAAACACACCCAACGAAGCCCGTGTTGAAGTCAGTGCTCGAGGATTCTGGATGAGAGGACATCGAGCCTTCTTCGACGTCAGGATTTTTTATCCCATGGCCGCATGTCACTGTAACTTAGGTCTCGATGCTGCACACAGGAGGGACGAGAACGACAAGATATGGGAATACGGGGAGAGAATTCAGAACGTTGATCAAGGCAGCTTCACTCCTCTGGCGTTCACAACTTCTGATGGGATGGGACCAAGTGCAAGATGCTTCTACGCCAGACTCGCGGAGGTGTTATCCGAACAGAAGCAGCAGCCCAGAAGTTATGTTACAGCCTGGTTGAGATGTCGACTGTCCTTCTCTCTCCTTAAGTCGGCTTTTCTCTGCCTCAGGGGAACGAGAGCATCGGCCCCAAAGCCGACAACAGTTGCAGATATTGACTATGAGGCAACAGTCACTGAATGCGGCATAGATCTGCGGCTTAACTAACTCAACACAGCTAGGATAACTACTTACGTATTAGGATATTTAATTTTAAGGTAATAAAAAGGCGGCGAAGGTGTGGCAATTGGGGAGGATGGAGGCCACGTTTTATATTTTATTATGTAATCGTTGTAGTAGTACTAGTAGTAGTAGTAGTAGTAACACCATTACAATCAATATATACATAACATACCAACAGATGCTGAAATACGCACATACACGCATACACACACACACACACACACACACATATACACACACACACACACACAGCAGCTCCACCACATGTCGTTCTATGTCCTGTAAAGTTAGGTAAAATATCCTGCCTTTAAGAGACACACAAAAATATTTATCGTGAAAAACATACCTTGGTGAGCACGAGGGAGGAGAAGGAGGAGGAGGAGGCAAACGACACCAAGGAAGAGTAAAAGAGGAGGAGGAGGAGAAGGAGGAAGAAGAAGGAGAATAACTCATAAGGAAGAAGTGAAGAGGAGGAGGAGGAGGAGGAGCAAACATTTGATGAGACGTAGGAGGGAGGAGGGAGGAGGAGGAGAAGGAGGAGGAAGAAGGAGGAGGAGGCAAAGCGGCCTAAGGAAGAGTAGGAGGAGGAGGCAGAGTGGAGGAGGAGGAGGAGGAGGAGGAGGGAGGAGGAGGAGGCAAGCGACCTGAGGAAGAGTAGGAGGAGGAGGAAGAGGAAGGAGGGAGGAGGAGTAGGTAACCAATACGAAGAAGATGGAGGAGAAGAAGAATCAACGACACGAGAAAGGAGGAAGGATGAGGGAAGGCAAAATGACACGAGAAAATTACAAAAAAATTAAAAATAGAAAGAAATAGGAAGGTAAATATCTGAGCGTCCAAGACAGCAGGTGTCTGATGGGGGAGGGAGGGAAAGGGGGAGGGGGGTAGCGGGAGAAGGAGTGAGATGAGGGCAGTAGGGGAGGGGTGGAGGGAGGGAGGGAGGGAGGAGTTACCTTGGGGAAACTCACCTGAAGGAAAAAGTATTAGGAAAAAATGTTCACTACATAGACGTCATGTTTTTTCTTTTCTCACCTTCCTGCTTCTCCTCCTACCTCTTACAATCGGTTTCTTCTTCTTCTTCTTCTTCTTCTTCTTCTTCTTCTTCTTCTTCTTCTTCTTCTTCTTCTTCTTCTTCTTCTTCTTCTTCTTCTTCTTCTTCTTCTTCTTCTTCTTCTTCTTCTTCTTCTTCAACAACTACTCCTGCCTCCACTTACTCCTTTCTGCTCCCTCCTATTCCCTATTTTCATCCCTGTACTCCATCTCCCCCTTTCCTTATCTCCCTTCCATAATCTTCCTTCCTTCTCATCCTCTCACCCCCTCATCTATTATCCCCTCTCACCTCCCCTCACTCCTCCACTACCCTCACCTCCCCTCACTCCTCCACTACCCTCACCTCCCCCACTACCCCACTACCCTCACCTCCCCTGTCTCCTAACATAAATGGCATCACCCATGGTAAAGGTGTACATAATTGCATCACCACATTCCTAACTGTGCATGGTGATGAAAGGCACAGATACACCACATTTCTTGACCTAAAAGCTGCATTTGATATTGCCAATAGGCAACTGATGTTGTACGAACTAGCCAAAATGGATATAGGAGGTAGGCTGTTACACTGGATAAGTGGTTACCTAACCAACAGAAGGGCTGCTGCACTGTTTCAGGGTTACAAAAGTGAAGTTAAAGATATGCAACTTGGTACCCCTCAAGGTGGAGTGCTTAGCCCCACTTTGTTCAATGTTCTTATGAATGCATTATTAAATTTAATACCAGACAACCCCAGCAATATCTCAATTAGCTATGCTGATGATATTCTTATACATACTAAAACTCATCGTGAAATGCAAACCACCCTGAACCATGTATACGCAGCCTGTGAGAACCCCATCCCAAGGTTCAAGATAGGTAACACTATTGACTTATGTTTTTCTTTTTAAATATCTTGTGTTTCCGTCCCTTGCACCTCACTCCGCGAGGCAACAGTTTAACCCGCCAATGTACTGGAGATATTCTCTCAGAAGTGTAGCGGGTACAGCCCGCACTATGGTGCTAGATGAATTGCTAAAACAAAGCGCACCTAGCTATAGGGCATCTCTGATAGATTACCACGCACCAGCGCCTCATTAATATCTGTGACGGTGCGCGTTGACAAGCCCGAGAAAATGCAAAATAAAGCTTCCCCAGTATTTAACTCAGGATGTCCCATGAGCACTAAAGTACTTAATATGAGGAAAGAACTAGGTATAAATTCAAGTAAAGATAGAATAATTAGTTAACCTCATGATAGCCCTTGGAGGCATCTGTGTGGCATCCTGAGAACATTAAAGCTTTAAAAATTGCTAGAACAAGGAACTCATGGATCCAAACTACAGCCATATTACAAGGAAGATGTTGGACTAGACCACTGTACAAAGTTGAGACACAGCAGGGTGCTTCTTGCCACCCTGGCGGGACAGTCTTCTGATATCGCCAATACTGACACTGCTTAAAAATTAATTATACAGCGGTCATCTCCAAACATCACAAATTGAGAGAGCTCTGAACACATACACACTCTACAGACTGATGATATCACACACCATCTACACTGATGGATTCTTAACACTGCCTGGAGGCTGGTGCTATTGTTGTGACTGAACCTGACGGCAATATAATTTGAGAAAGGAGCAGAATGAATAACTTGGGCATCACTCTACAAACCGGGAATTAGTTGCTATACCTGCACAGCTATTAAATTCATTGAAACCACTGTTACGACAGTCTCAACATCACTGACTCTCTATCCTCACTACTTGTCTTTAAAATTTCGACAGTGCTATCACATCTTCGAAGCCAGACACAAATATAGGTGTGCCCTTTGTTAATCGTAAATAAAGGTCAAACTGTCAGATCTCCTATAGGCCTCAGTGAAGTGACAGAGTTGATGTTCTCGCCAAACTCTGCGTCTAATGAAGAGCACTGCTGAATACACCTAATTGTCAAAGAACCCTTAAAACTGTACTAGGAAAGAATTTATTGATGAGTTGACAAGTAGACAAGTGTAAACAGGCACTAATGATCCATAGATAATATGAGATGTATCATGAAACATGATATGGAGCAAGTATTAAGATCACTAGATTAGCAAGATGTTGTAACTGTGCTTAGACATAATAGATGGTGGCACTCTTAAAAGGTTCTCATGATGAATGTCTTGAATAAAAAAATATACATATGCCACACACTTGAATACTCATATTCTCACTGTGTGAAGATAGAACCTTTAGGACAGTCCACACACTGTGTGAAATGGCACAACACTTCATCTCTGTTTCTACAAGATAGCCAGACATATTAAAGATTGTATCCACTTTTTACTAGTAACTATATCAATTCTCATGTACAGAACCGGGGTCAATGAAATGTGCTTGAATAATTCTCACGTAAATGTGATTAATAAAGCAAGGAGGCCAGACATACTGCCTCGTTAACAGATCACCTACTACTTATATCAGTTACCCTTTATGTATAGAACTAAACAAATAATGTAACAAACATTGTGTGTAACTTTTCAGTGCCATAATATCCTGACAACGTGTTTATTATTATGACCCTTTAAACCCTGTTCAGGTCCTGCTACTGCCTACAGGATGAGCGGGGTGCACACAAAAGCAGCCAGTTGTAAGTCACCTCCACTACCCCTCACCTACCCTCACTCCTCCACCCCTCCACCTCCCCCACTACCCCACTACCCCCACCTCCCCTCCCTCCTCCACTACCCCCCTCCCCTCTCCTCCACCAACCTCCCCCTCCCCACCTACCCCACTACCCCCTACCTCACCTCCCCTCACCTACTACACACTACCCTCCACCTCCCTCACTCCTCCACTGCCCTCACCTCCCCCCATTCCTCCATTACCCTCACCTCCCCTCACTCCTCTACTACCCTCACCTCCCTCACTCCTCCCTCACCTCCAGCAGATCAGAGGTCAAGGGAGGGAGTAACTATGCTCATGCCAAGTCACGCGTCACTCTGATCTCTTTATGACGTCCGTGTTCAGGGAGAGTCAGGGAGAATATCATGTTTTTTAGGGAGCCAGGGAGAATATTTTTTGAGGAGAGTCAGGGAGAATATTTTTTTAGGGAGATAGCGATAATTTCATGTTTTTTAATGGAATCAGAGAAAGATACCACACTTTAGGGAATTAATGTATTTATGTTTTATTAAGGGAGTTAGGGAGAATATCATGTCATTTCAGGGAGTTAGGGAGTATATGATGTTTTTGAAGGAGTTAGGAAGTGCATCATTCTTTTGTGGAAGGATTTAGGGAGAATATAATGTTTTTTGGGCGAAATAGGGAGAATATCAATTGTGGTTTTTGTGGAAGGTAGGGAGAATATCATGTTTTGGGAGAGAGAGAGAGAGGGAGAATATTATGCAGTTTGTTTTTAAGGGAGTTAGGGAGAATATTATTGTTTTGGGGGGAATAAGGGAGTATCATCGATTTTTTATGGGGTTAGAGAGAATATAATGTTTTTTGATAGACACAGGTCGAACATGATTTTGTTTTGTTTGCAAGATTGTGTTTTTTGGGGGGAGGGGGGGGATGTCAAAATTTGGGGATTTTTAAGAGTCAAGAAATTTTTTAATAGGAATCAGGAAGGATATTCGGCATTCAGAAGCAGTCAGGGAGAATATAGTGTCTTTTGAGGAAGTCAGGGAGGATATCGTTAGTCTTGGAACGTGTAAGGAAACTCTTTACTTCGGAGGTAGAAAGAAACAGGTAGTGATAGATAGACAGACAGACAGACAGATAGATAGATAGATAGATAGATAGATAGATAGATAGATAGATAGATAGATAGATAGATAGATAGATAGATAGATAGATAGATAGATAGATAGATAGATAGATAGATAGATAGATAGATAGATAGATAGATAGGACATGAAAACAAATATAAAATTGATAGAAAGATAGATAGCTATACAGAAGAGAGAGAGAGAGAGAGAGAGAGAGAGAGAGAGAGAGAGAATTTTGTATCCATTATGCCTTCCTTCTCTAACCCCTCCCCCCCTTGAGGTTCTCGGGGGGAAGGAGGGAGAGAAATCACCCCTGAGAAGGGTTAAGTAAATATTTGGTATAACAATCTGTACGCCTGAAGGATCCTCTCTCTCTTTCCACCTTGGCCTAGATTAATTGAGACTCACCTGTATGGTAATTGTTTCTGTACCTACCACACTACCACACCCACATACTCCTAGAACTATCACCATTTCCACCACCATCACCACTTCTATCACTATTACCACTTCTACCACTACCACTTCTGCCACTGGCTTTACCACTACCACCACTATCACTTCAACCACTACCTCTACACTACCACCACTATCATTTCTAACACTACCTCTACCACCACTATCTCTACCAATACCACCACTGCCACTTCTACCACTACCTCTACCACTACCACCACTACCACTTCTACCACTACCTCTACCACTACCACCACTACCACTTCTACCACTACCTCAACCATTAACAACACTATAAGCAGTTCTTTCACTACTACAACTATCACCACTTCTCCCACTACCAATAACACTACTACTACTACTACTACTACTACTATACTACCACCACCACTGTTACAAGAGTACATAAGATATAAAGAGAAAGAATCAGAGAGAAAAAGAAAGAACCAAATAGAGAGAGTGAGAGAGTCGCAGGTCTACCTACCACCGCGTCTCTCATTACCACAGTAGAATGCCTTAATGGCGAGAGGGTATAGTGTGTCCTCAAGCCTCTACCACAATTACCACTACCACCACCACTATAACCACTACCACCACCACCTCTACTACTACTACTACTACATTTTTCTTTTTTTCTTTTTTTAACGTGGCCTCCAGCCTCCCCCAATAGCCACACCTTCGCCGCCATTTTGTTACCTTAAAATTAAATATCCTAATACGTAAGTAGCTACCCTAGCTGTGTTGAGATCGTTGAGCAGCATATCTATGCGACATTCAGTGACTGTTGCCTCATAGTCAATATCTGCAACTGTTGTCGGCTTTGGGGCCGATGCTCTCGTTCCCCTGACGCAAGAAAAGCCGACCTAAGGAGAGAGAAGGACAGTCGACATCTCAACCAGGCTGTAACATAACTTCTGGGCTGCTGCTTCTGTTCGGATAGCACCTCCGCGAGTCTGGCTTAGAAGCATCTTCCACTTGGTCCCATCCCACCAGAGTTTGTGAACACTAGAGGAGTGAAGCTGCCTTGATCAACGTTCTGAATTCTCTCCCCGTATGCCCTTATCTTGTCGTTCTCTTTCCTCCTGTGTGCAGCATCGAGAGCTACGTTACGGTGACATGCGGCCATGGGATAAAAAAATCCTGATGTCGAAGAAGGTTCGATGTCCCCTCATCCAGAATCCTCGAGCACTGGCTTCAACATGGGCTTCGTTGGATGTGTTTGAAGTCCTATGTTCGAAATTCTCACCGTCCAATAGATGGAGGGTCCGTTCTACCCTGACATCACGGCAGATTTCCTTCAACATATTTGCTGTGAGATCCCGTACTTCGTCATGCCTCATGAATATGAAGCCCCCTTTCTTGCACACCATGGCGTGATCGACGTCATAGGAAGAGCCACACACGCATTGGGAGGGCAAACCTTCTACTGGCCTACCCTACCTTAAAGTATTGTTATCTGTAAATTCTTGTTTACTGAAACTGAAACCATTTGCCCTTATCGGTAATGTAGTTAACCAGTTTGAGCCGCCCACCTCCTGCACTATAGCTACTTTTTTTTCAAAATCTCTGGTACTTGCAGCAACAGTGGCTGCAACTTATCACTTTGGCCGTGCTGTCGTTCTGTCGTAATGGACCTTCGAATCTTGTTTACTTCACTGTTATCCACCTCCCCTGTTGCGTTCTGAGTTATTATGTGGTCCATGAGGGCTGCTGTGAGCTTAACTGAGTTTTGATGTTCGGTGGTAGCAATCTCCTCTGGATTGGTCAATCCCATTCCTCCCAGTCTCGATAGTAGTGCAAGGAGTGATTTTTCTGCTGGGGTTAAGTGAGGGTGTTTGACTAATTTGGGAATGAAATTGACGCTGATAGCTTATTCCAGAGGGTGGAGGAGGGGTCCAAAATGTGATAGTGCGCATCAGGTAGTTCCAGCGATGCTTGACTCCGTATGTGGCTCTGTGTTAGCAATCTCAGACAGAGCTTGGATTTCCCGAACCCACTCATTCACCTTTTCCGTTACGTACTCGGTCTTGAAGTCCGTCGTGCCAATTACTGCACCTAGGTGTCTTTGGCCATCCTTTGTTATTTTGACCTCACTGCCAACGAACACATCCATTGCCCGTTCATAATGTTCTGGCTTCACAATGAGGAAGGACTTGCTGGCGTTAGGGTGGTACCCTATTTTTTGGCCTCGTGATATTACCAGGTCCCACCACTATTTGATGTCGTCCACTTTTCCTGCTCCTGTAAGGTCGTCAGCGTACGCCACTTGCTTGACCTCAGTTGTTTCAAATTTTATTGTGTGTTGGAGCAAAGATAGGCCTTTTGCGTACATTGCCATTGCAACAGGGTCCCCATGCGTTGTTCCCTCGGTTGACTGTATGATGGTATCACCTCTTAGAGCCTTGTTGTTTTCTATATAGAGGTCTGGTGGATTCCTATTGGACTTTTCAACTTACATTGCAAAGTTTGGACACTTGATCTTGATGTTGTGGAATGTGGCCTTGCGGTTAAGTATGTTGAATGCGTTTGAAGCGTCCACCGGTAGAACGGCCTCACAATCACGCTGCTCAAATATCGTTCTCATGGCGTGAATGGCAGCTTCCCCTCTAGCCTGGAGGCCAGCACTAACTTGCAGCTTCCCTGCTGCTGCCCTGATATCATCCTTTACCACCTCCATTATTCATTTTCCGATAATTCGCCTCAGCACTTTCCCCACCCCTATAGGCCTACATCCTGGATTCTTATCCAGGGGAATGAGGCGGCAGGCCGTCAGAGCATGGAGGTGTTGGCAGCACAAGGATGCCTGCTTTCTTGCAAGGACGGCAATGGCAGTGCAGAGATCACTTGCTATGGGGCCAAACTTGTTAGTGCAGAGGATGACTCTCCAACCGTTTGTTCGAACAGGACAGCCTTCGTCTGTGAGAGATCTTACCGCCAAAGACACTTTTCCCACACGCATTTTGTTTTCAAACTTTCTTGCAACGTCATCGGTGTTTTGCTTTCCGGCTCCTGTAAATTTTAGTCTCTCCTGCAGTGTTCTTGCTTCACATAGGAGATCATCAAGGGCCCCTTTTTGCCACATTGTCAATCTTCTCTTCATTGCTGCCGCATTTTCTTTGTGCTTAGTCTTTGTGTGTGTCCTCTGACAACAGATGTGGTATTATTGCCAGTATTTGAAGAGCTAAAGGGGCAAGGAAGCAGTCCTGAGTGTACTCGGTTATGAGGCGAGTCATCTCCCGAATCATTTCTTTGGTGGCCGCACACTTGGGTGGTTCAAACAGGTTAGCTGGCGACCACCTGACAATTTCTGAGTAAGTTTCTTTAACCCATATGTCCGCATTTTCCATCGACATGCCATTCCACTGTGGTGGCTGTCTCTCATTCACCTCGTGGACATCTGCTACTATTGGAGCAGCGTTTATTAGTACTACATTTCAGGTTGAGTAGACTCATTGCTATCATTTAGGATATCATCTGGCGGTTGGGTCCCATCGATATCCACTGTTGCCTCCTGTGTCGGGTCCCTGCCATGTGGGTTCCGACAATTGTTTCCCTTTCTGCAAACCACGTATGGTCGGTTGTTTCTCCCACAATCACAGCTAGTGCAATTTTGGTTCTGGCTAGCACTGACGCAACAATGTCTGTTATCCGGCATAGTGTTCCGCACCTTGGGCGACAGTTACGTCCGCCTCCGACATCTGCTTTGGTCCCATACAGAAGAAGAAACTAGTTCTTATGAGGAAAGAGCGGAGATGTGACAGGTTGGACTGCTGTGTCTGGGTAGTAGGGGCATACGTGCGCGCATGGGTGTGTAGGCCACCCCCCTGTGGGCGACAATCCACACATCAGAATGATACACTGGGAGCATGAAATTGTCACACCTAACACTTGTTTATATATCCTTGGCAGAAATAACCACTATTTCTATGGTCGCACTGATGTAAGATTAGTTATATATACTCACTTGGTCGGCTGTCACTACATGAAGTTTCCGTTACTTGTGGGAGGCGACCGTAAGCGTAGAACACTCGGCCCCATAGGGGCGAGAGTCTCGATACCACCCCTGCCAAAGTAGGCCTATCGACACTGGCACTGGCACCTGGCACCTGCACTAGTCGTCTCACCAAATACTCACAGCTCGCTACTCGCTTGGTGATCGCCAGTGAACACACGGAATATTTCCGATTAATGCCGCAAGCCGTAAGGGATGAGGAAGACTTCGGTGACAATGCTTAGGGTGACAACCGATGTTCACCGACACACTGTGAAATTCCCTCCCACACTCCGAATATGTCCCCTCCAATAACACTTTAGATCAGGGAGGACACTCCACCACACCCACGCCACGCTGGCCCTCCACTACAGACGACATCTCAACCAGTCTGCAACGTGGCTTCTGGCTGCTGCTTCTTACCAGGACAACACCTCGGCCAGTCTTGTGTAGAAGCGTCTCGCACTTGGTCCCATCCCGCCAGAGGTTGTGACCACCAGAGGAGTGTAGTTACCTTGATCAACCTTCTGAATTCTCTATGCTACGCTTTTGTCTTGTCGTTCTCGTTCCTCTTATGTGCAACCTCAAGACGCAAGTTGCGGTGACTACTACTATTACTGTTAACAAATAGCTCTCGACCACCACCACTTCCTCTACCACTACCACCACCACGACCACCACCATTACCACCACCACTACCACCACTACTACCATTACCACTTCCTCTACCACTACCACCACCACACCACCACCATCACCACCACTTCCTCTACCACTACCACCACCACTACCACCACCACTACCACTACCACTACCACTACTACTACCACTACCACTACAACTACCAACATATTCCTCTCAATATGATTACCACCACAACAACAACTATTACCTCAATAACAAGAACAACAACAACAACAACCACTACAGTAACCATCACCATAACAACATTCACCACCACAACAAAAATCACCACTTCCACCGCTACAATAACAATCACTACCACCACTACAACAGGCACCACCACCACTACAGGCACCACCACCACCACCACCACCACTACAACAGGCACCACCACCACTATAACAGGCACCACCACCACTATAACAGGCACCACCACCACCACTACAACAGGCACCACCACCACTACAACAGGCACCACCACCACTACAACAGGCACCACCACCACTACAACAGGCACCACCACCACTATAACAGGCACCACCACCACCACTACAACAGGCACCACCCACTATAACAGGCACCACCACCACCACTACAACAGGCACCACCACCACTATAACAGGCACCACCACCACCACTACAACAGGCACCACCACCACTACCCACGCCCTCATCAATATGTACACTTCCTGCCACCACAGCTAATGATGCATAATTTACAGTGCCCACCCTAGGCCTTAATGTGGTGGTCCTGGCTAATGTGTGGTGGTCCTGTACTAATGTGGTGGTCTTGCCATATGTGGTGGTCCTGGCCTGTGTGGTGGTCTGTATGTGTGGTGGTCCTGGCATAATGTGGTGGTCCTGCCAAATGTGGTGGTCCTGGACTTAGTGTGAGTGGTCCTGCCCTTAATGTGGTGGTCTGGCTAATGTGGTGGTCTGGCCTGTGTGGTGGTCCTGGCCTCTAATGTGGTGGTTACCTGGTGTGGTGGTCTACTAATGTGGTGGTCTGGCGCTAATGTGGTGGTCCTGGCTGATGTGGTGGTCCTGAATAGTGTGGTGGTCCTGCCCTTAATGTGGTGGTCTGGCCTTAATGTGGTGGTCTGGCCTGTCATGTGTTGGTCCTGGCTAATGTGGTGGTCGCAGCGCAATGTGGTGGTCTGGCCACTGTGTGGTTCCTGGCCTTGATGTGTGGTCCTGGACTGTGTAGTGGTCCTGGCCTTAATGTGGTCCTGGCTTGATGTGGTGGTCCTGCGCTGGTGTAGTGGTCCTGGCCTTGATGTGGTGGTCCTGGCCTTAATGTGGTCGTCCAGCTATGTGGTGGTCCTGTCCGTGATGTGGTGGTCCTGCGGTTGGTGTGGTGTTTCGCCTTGATATGGTGGTCTGTCCGTGATGTGGTGGTCCTGCGCTTGGTGTGGTGGTCCTAGTCTTGATGTGGTGATCCTGTCTCTGTGATGTGGTGGTCCTGGGCTTGGTGTGGTGGTCTTGGCCGTGATGTGGTGGTCCTGGGCTTGATGTAGTGGTCCTGTCCGTGATGTGGTGGTGTTGCCGTGATGTGGTGGTCCTGTCCGTGATGTGGTGGTGTTGCTGTGATGTGGTGGTCCTGTCCGTGATGTGGTGGTGTTGCTGTGATGTGGTGGTCCTGTCCGTGATGTGGTGGTCCTGTCCGTGATGTGGTGGTCCTGCCCTTGGAGTGTGGTGGTCCTGGTCTTGCAATGTGGTGGTCATGGTCTGACGTATGTGGTGGTCCTGGTCTTGACGTGTAGTGGTGGTCCTGGCCTTGATGTGGTGGTCCTGGTCTTGACGTAGTGGTGGCCTGGTCTTGACGTGTGATTGGTGGTCCTGGTCTTGACGTGTAGTGGTGGTCCTGGCCTTGAGTGTAGTGGTGTTCCTGGTCTTGACGTGTAGTGGTGGTCCTGGTCTTGACGTAGTGGTGGTCATGGTCTTGATGGTGGTGGTCCTGGTCTTGACGTGTAGTGGTGGTCCTGTCCTGACGTGTCGTGGTAGTCCTGGTCTTGACGTGTAGTGGTGGTCATGGTCTTGACGGTAGTGGTGGTCCAGGCCTTGACGTGTCGTGGTAGTCCTGGTCTTGACGTGTAGTGGTGGTCCTGGTCTTGACGTGTATTGGTGGTCCTGGTCTTGACGTGTAGTGGTGGTCCAGGCCTTGACGTGTTGTGGTGGTCCTGGTCTTGACGTGTAGTGGTGGTCCTGGTCTTGACGTGTAGTGGTGGTCCTGGTTTTGACGTGTAGTGGTGTTCCTGTTCTTGACGTGAAGTGGTGGTCTTAACGTGGTGGTCTTGGCCTTGACGTGGAAACCCTGGCCTTAACGAGGGGTCCTGGTGTTGACGTGGGGAGTCCTGGTCTTTACATGGTGGTCCTGGTCTTGACGTGGTAGTGTTGACCCTGACGTAGGTGGTCTTGTCCTTTTCGTGGAAATCCTGAATTTGACTGGGTGATCCTGATGGCGACGTGTGGGTCCTGACCTTGACGTTAGGTCCTGGCTTTGACGTGGTAGTGTTGGACTTGACGTTGGTGGTCCTGACCTTGACGTGGCCTTTGCATGGGTGACCTTGGCCTAGACATTGGGGTCCTAGGTCTTGACGTAGGGTCCCTGGCCTTGAAGTGGGGGTTCTGGGCCTTGGCGTGGGGCAATCATGTCCTAAACTTGAAGTATAGTTGTGAGTGAAGAGTTGTTTTATTTCCTCTTTGAAACCTCATCAAAGAGTGAGTGGATATAGGAGCTAACTCATAGGTCAAGTAGCTGGCCAGTTGTTCACCTACTTGCATTACGCATATTATTCTGTTGAAAAGCTGTTGGAAGCTTACTAGAATAACTTCCTCGCGAACTTTAACTCCTCAAAACATTACAGCAATGGATCGTACTTTGCTTTGCGCTTCAGATGTAGCTCTACAAATTTCTTCCTATCCATTGTACGCATTTCTGCTAAGCCAATCTCTTCTGCTGTATCACAGTTGATCGAGTCATCAGCAACTATTCCTGATGTTAGAGAGACCAATCCATCAAACGTTTCTTGAAATGGAGAGTGAGATCACAACCAGTCCATCAGTACCTGTACATCTTCATCATGCTGCTCTGTAGACACCGGAAAATTCCTCTACAGCTTCACTTAAATGTGTACAGTCCACGCCGCTTACCAGCCATACAGACTGGAGGTCTCTAAGTTCCTAACAAGCAACTTCACTGGGTGCATCCCTCCCCCAGCCCACCTCCAGAAAAACACAAACCAAGCAACTACTCGGTGGTCAGGTAAGGTGTCAAGTCAATGCTTACCCCAGAAGACGTTAGTATGGATAAATAAAATAAAAACACTATATTTTCTTTCTATTTCTAAAATCTATCTATGCATTTGTTTTACTTAGGAACAAGATAAACTATATACCGATTTTTTAGCTTCATTTGCACCGGATGTTCCACAAATGAGCGTTAATCAGAGAGGTTGAGACGCGCCCACAGCGACTCTAAGCTCGCCTTCGCTCGACAGGAAGAAGGAAGAATTTTTTGAGAAAATTAATGTTCAAAGAAGGAAAAAAAATCGTCCAACAACCATGGCCGTATCCATGTGTGGCGTCGAAACAACACAAGGTAGCATACCGATAAAGTTATGTTTGCAACCTACAACGTGGTTAATTTTAGTATATTGTATATCAAATTACTTTATGCGTAAATTTCAAATCATAATCTTACATGAAAGTGAAAAATATAACAGAGTAATAAGGACTACATTGTTTTCCGTAGATATGATGGGCGCAATATCTATGAAAAGCAATAGAGCGGCCGAGTGAGGGTTAATGTGTAGGGGTGGATGACTCTCCACGGAGTCGGGGATAGCACAGACATTCAGGGACAGTTTAGTGCTGAAACATATGTTGACATCTTTAATGATTTTCTCCTCCCCTCTGTCCGCGAGAAGAATTTTCCCTTCCCTCGCGGTCCCATAATATTTACTGCAACTGACAAACACAAGGTAAACTACTGCTACAAACTGCCATACAGAAGTTAATAGTTTTATTAATTGTACAGGTAAACTAAGTTACACCTAACATCTTGTTTTTGAACACTTTTCATGAATTAAGTTTAAAGGTGATTGACTTCCTTTGGTTTCTCTGTAGTCTGTCTAAAATACTAAATACACACGGAATAAGAAAATAATTTAAAATGTGTTATATCGTGATCTGTTATGTTTAATGTGGATTTATCTTACTTCCGTTTGTTTCTCGAGTGTTTCTTTGTTTTTTAGTAAACAAGTAAAGCGGGATAAACAATATGCACAATTCTGGATACTTTTTGTCACCAGTTGACTGACACCACTGTGAGACATCGATAACGTAAGTGTTTCGAGGATTCAGGAACAGCTTTTCGATACATCAGACTCAATCATCCAAAAAGAGCCATTATACGAACTAAAATATTGGCATATAATATTGTTTAATACATTGCCTTATATGGATACAGACAAAGATCTCTAATGATACATGTATGGAGAAACAAATGAATTAACCACGACCAAACTCAGTCAGTTATTGCAATTGGACGAGGTTTGGCCGGTTCGCTCAGGTTTGAATCTGACTCGTTTCGAATTCGATGTCAGCAGAGGCCTCCAGTAAGACAAGGCCATACGCAGTGCTGTCTCTGCCTTGGTGCCGGTAAGGACGTACAAGATGGCTGATAGACAAACAAATATCCAATGAAGAGACTGAAGTTGACGAGGACTGCAAAGTATCATAAAGTGTTCGCCAGTGCAGTAAAGTGTTTGTACGTGTTACGAAGTGTTTATAAGTGCCGTAGAGTAGTTATAAGAATTTCAAATTGGTTTAAAATTTCAAAAAGTTATTTTAAATTCCGTACAATTTTCATAAGTATTGTGAAGTGATAACATGTATCATATCGTGTTCGTAAGTAATGTAAAGTGTTGTGAAATTTTATACGTGATGTAAAGTGTTTGTGTCATGAAGACTTAAAAGTGTCATAAAGTAATTTGGGGCGCCAAAACACCCATACGTGTCATAAGAGCGCTATAAAGTGCCATAAAGTGGAATTAAAGTGTCACGTTATCACAAAGATTCATGTAATAACCAAAAGTTGTACAAAGTACTTTTAAGTGACAGTAGGTCTGATAAAGTGCCACAAAGTCTAATAAGTGAGATATAATGTCGTGAGATGTGGTGCACAATAAAAAAGGCTTTAAAGTGTTAGAGGTATGTCATAAGGTGTCATAATGTGTCAAAGTGTCCTAAAGTGTCTTAAAGTGCCAACGTGTCCTAAGGTATCTGTGATGTTAAGTGTCAAAGTCTCGAAGTCTCGAATAATTATACAGTGTTCAAGCAACTTACAATAGCGTCATACGTGTCGAAAAGTGTCGTAAGGTAGTGTGAAATCTCTCAAAGTGTAGTAAAATGCCATTGATGTCGTAAAGTGTCAATAAAGTGCCATGAATGCTTTAGTGTCATTAATGTACTAAAGTGTTCCAAAGTGTCTTCAACTCTCACAAAGTGTAAAGTGTGTCATGGAGAGCGAGCAAGGAGTCATAAAAGTATCAAGACGGTGCCAGGAGGTGACCCTGTACGGCGCCAGGGCTTCAGCGACCACCAGCACAAGGTAACTACTAATTACACTACTGTGGTGTTCTTGAAATATTGAATAAGTTCAGTTCGCTATTCATTTGGCATAAACTAATGTTTAAGTTCATTGGTTCTGCCTTAATTGCTCCTGTAAGTTAAGTGTGAATATTCATATAGATGTTTGTGTGTGTGTGTTAGATGGCAGGTAATCTCAACTGAATTTTTCCTTTTCCCTTTCCAGGTAAGTGTGAGTTAAAACAACTCTTCCTGGGACACTAACACACCATATCTTAGGTACGTCCAAGTTACCATATTCATTGATAATTATCGTTTTAGTTATCAGCTAAGTCTGGAGTCCTTCGCATCCCACAACAGTTTTAACGGAACTTTGCTCTTTACTCCTCCATCTTTGAGGACGTCCGTGTTTTTCCCTTATCACTGAATCAACGTGATGCCCCCACTCTTTCATGCGGGCGTCGGACCCACTCCTTGTCCTTACACTGTCCTTGTGATCGCCTGTAGTCCCGTCGCTATCTATATGAAAGTCTTCTCCTCCCCTTCCCTCACGCCATCTCTGAAGGTATAGGAGTCTTCCCCTTCCCACCTTTCCGTTTTAAAGGCATCTGTATCTCTCCGGGAAAGTTTTTGCTACACTGACATAAAATGACCCTCACCATGCTGCCAAGGTTTCATTATCCTGCTTTATAGGCTATTAGCTAATCTACTTCGTGTTTTGGAGACGTCATGTCCTCTCTGTGAGCTGCTGATTCGTCAAACAGGCTCCAACCTTAATGCTCAGGACCGTAATGCCTCAGGGGTGACTGCGATTAAGGTCTTTTTGGGCAGAGAACCATTAATTTGATCCTGAAATTTTCAGTTTTGACTGTCACAGCTCAACATCAGAGACCGATGTTCTCAGTGAGTTGGATCTCTCCTCCCGGTTTAAATGTGTGGGAGCGGCGTCCTCACACTCGTGGCTCAGGAACTACCTCACACCTTGGAAGCATTAGACCACTTCCTCGTGTTTCATGAGCAAAGTATTTTTTTTATGTAATTTTTGGGGATACCACGTTTTCTTAAGCTTGCATTAAACACCAATTTTTCTAAGCTTTAGGAAGATAGAAAGTCATTCGTTTTATTATATTGGGGGCGCCGTTCTTGTTGACCGCCGTTAAATTTCTCTCAGTATTCCTCCCAGACCGAAAGTTTGGGGACATACAGTATAGCAGTGATGCTGTCCGTCCATCTGTCCATTCGCCCGTTCGTCCGTCCGTGATAGATTTCGTATACACTTGGTAACTCGCCACAGACACGATGGATTATTTTCATTATTAGTGTGAAAGCATACATTATGGCAGGGTCTTACTGGACAGTACTGGACGTGTTGATAGTTCAGTGTTTTAGATAATCAGGGTTGTCTTAATTTTCTTTTTGGGAAGCAAACTACTTAATATGTTTCATTATTTCCATAGTAAGGTTTTAATAAATTAAAAATTTGCAGCATTTATGGGACGAATGGAGCCACTTTCACAACAAAAGTAGAATTAAATAATAATGAGGAATAAGTTTCAGGATAGAAATGACCTCAAATATATTTTAAAATGGTTAACATAGAACATTATTGAGTTATATTCAGCTAACAACCCACTGTGGTATGAAGGCCTAGCCCGGAAGAATAAGGTGCTATCCCAACTAGGCTAAACACAGGGGAATATGGTTGCTAAGTGTCGTAACCGTAAGGTTGGTATTGGTATAGTTTATCACCATCACAGTTCAACCTTAAGGTCACATTATAGAATGGAGAGAATTAACCTTTATCTTTTACAATCTATGAAGGTTATTTATGATATCTAATTGACTAATCCAAACATCGTTGAAATTTTCACAAACAACACAGCAACATTGTGTCATTTCCCAATATAGACACTTATATCAGACATCCATCACGAGCACAGGCAAGTGGTCATAACTCGATGTAATCCAATTTCACCATATTTTGACACCAATTGAACGTCTCATTAATGAACGAAACTTTGTGGAACATAAAATAATATATTTTTTAATTATTTTCATATAATACATTACATACAGTATACTGTATTACATTACATAACATTACTTAGTGGCATGTGTATAGTTAATTATATTTGAAGTAGAAGAACACAATTCAGACATACTTTTTTCTTCGTTATTATTCCCGCCACCACCCATTTGGAAGAGGATATCAAAAAACAAATTTTTTTCTCCGGTTTATTTAGTAGCCTCTCCAGCCTCCCTCCCTCTCTATCACGGCCTGCAGTCTTGACCTCATGTACCCAGCGTGGCTCCGAACAAGGTGGACCATCAACACCACCGCCGACCTCTCCCTAGCCGGCTCCCAGGTGTTTACAATTGAACCCCAAAGATATGCGATCGGGTTCATGTCTGTCCCTTTGCTAGGCCAGTCCAACAGGTGGAGGTTCTCCTGTGCGAGGAACCACTGCTGAACCAGCCTAGCTGTGTGGACGGGGCAGCGATCCTGGACAAATATTATGGGGCCGGGAGGGAAGGGAAAATTCCTCTTGCGCAGAGAGGAGAGCAAAAAATCTTTAAGGATGTCAACATATCTTTCGGCTTTAAACCGTCCCTGAATCTCTGTGACATCCCGACGCGGTGGAGAGTTATCCACCCCTCTCACATTAACCCTCACTAGGCCACTCCGTTGTTCTTCTTAGACACTGCGCCGATCACATCTGCGTAAAATAATGTAGAAGTTATCTACTGTAGCCTCATTTTTGACGTGTGGATCAAATCCTTTGTATGGCAAATAATGGTTGCTATCTTCTCATGAGTCTTTGCAAAAATTTTACCTGACAGTACTTCTTCCATATCAGTATTATAAATGAGGAAGCTGTTAAAGAGATCCCGGATAGCATTGTGTGCTTCATCATTCACATCAAGCACATTTTCTAGCAACTTTTTTCTTAAAGTAAACTGTGCAATAAAGTGTGCTCGTAGGGAGGGCACGGGAGTAAGCGTGACCTGATATCATGTGGTTTACAGATGATTTGACATAAATCGTGGGCCAAAGTTCTTCTAGACCGCTACCACTCATTTGTTACCGCATGATATTTTTTTTTTCGGAATATTCCTTGTAACTCCTACAGTTCTTTATAAACGTGTGAGGTAGTTTACATATTTGGAAAGCAAAAAAAAAATCAATTTTTTTTAATTGAATCATATTTCTTCATTGAGGCGACGATCCTGTGAAAATTAATTTAGAAATTTTTGTTCCCTAATTTTTATATTTTAGTTATTTTCCTTTAAAACGTATTCATAACTCAGAGGTAATATTATTAATATGGTACTATGTATCATTTAAAACAACTTTTATTGAATATTATTTTTCTGTAGCACTAATACTTTAGGGACTATTTAATTTTTAAATTGTTCCAATATGGCGGCTATTTTTCAAGATGGCGGGTAACTGACGCAGGATGTCGTGGGAACTTTAATATATTCTTCTGGATACGTAACTCTACATTTGTACCAGTTTTCAGCTTTTATCTAATTTCCGGTTTACCTCGATATTTAGCCTAAAATTCTTGCTTGGACTGTTCATGCAGGGAGATTGTATGGTCTCTTCACCACTTAGGCTCAAGTTGGTATGAAATGAGTCCCCACAGTAACTCCTCCTCCCCCACCCTCCCCCATGTAATCCTTGCTTTTCTCCATTTCTTCATCATCATCATCATCATCATCATCATCATCATCATCATTATCTTTACCATTATCTCCTCTATTTTCCTATATCCCCTCCTCTCCTCTCTAGACCCAGGTCGATCCGCCAGTTCAACACGTCGTCGCGCGTCAGTTAGAGCGATAAAAGAAAGTCACTGCTGCATTTTAGAGTGATTTTTTACTTTTTTTTGTATCCGTGTCGCTCTGGGGACATGACCAGCGATGCGACCCATGAAAGCTGTTGACATTTTTACTTTGGTGCCAGGTCGAGAGGTCACTTGTCCACCTGCTGATGATGTGATGTATTCTGTCTGTCGGTCTCTCTCTCTCTCTCTCTCTCTCTCTCTCTCTCTCTCTCTCTCTCTCGTTTTAGAGTAAGACTTCTCAATTTTATTCATTCAAGTAACTAATAAACACGAAATTTTAATCTTCCTTTTTTTTAAATTACGAAAACGAAAATCAAACATTACAAAATTTCATATTACAAAAACACAAAATACAGGTACAAAATTCAAACAAAAGCAGACGTACAGAGATATTGTTAACATTCAGTGAAAGAAATAACAGGCAATTATGATATCTAATCAACCAATCCACCAATCCAATTCCCTGTACGATATATAATCCACTAATCCATTTCCACATTTGATAACATCCTGTATACGAGTATTCTGGCGATTT
The DNA here is from genome assembly GCF_018991925.1 of Homarus americanus. NCBI lineage: Eukaryota > Metazoa > Arthropoda > Malacostraca > Decapoda > Nephropidae > Homarus > Homarus americanus. The sequence goes on along the minus strand of NW_024734940.1, from coordinate 7,163,812 downwards.
TATTGGGTAGTATCCTACTCTCATAACTGGTCATTGTGGGTGTTAGGATGGTGACACTGTCTCTCATAACTGGTCATTGTGGGTGTTAGGATGGTGACACTGTCTCTCATAACTGGTCATTGTGGGTGTTAGGATGGTGACACTGTCTCTCATAACTGGTCATTATGGGTGTTAGGATGGTGACACTGTCTCTCATAACTGGTCATTGTGGGTGTTAGGATGGTGACACTGTCTCTCATAACTGGTTGTGGGTGTTAGGATGGTGACACTTTCTCTTAACGTGGTCATTGTGTTAGGATGGTGACACTGTCTCTTATAACTGGTCATTGTGGGTGTTGGATGGTGACACTTCTCTTATCGGTGGTCATTGTGGGTGTTAGGATGGTGACACTGTCTCTTATAACTGGTGGTGGGTGTTAGGATGGTGACACTGTCATTGTGGGTGTTAGGATGGTGACACTGTCTCTTATAACTTGGTCATTGTGGGTGTTAGGATGGTGACACTTTCCCCTCATAACTGGTCATTGTGGGTGTTAGGATGGTGACACTGTCTCTCATAACTGGTCATTGCCAGGTGTTGGGATGGTGACACTTTCCTCATAACACTGGTCATTGTAGACATTGGGATAGGTGACACTGTCTCTCAACTGTCATTATTGTGGGTGTTAGGATGGTGACACTTTCCCTCATAACTTGGTCATGGTGACACTGTCTCTCATAACTGGTCATTGTGGGTGTTAGGATGGTGACACTGTCTCTCATAACTGGTCATTGTGGGTGTTAGGATGGTGACACTGTCTCTCATAACTGGTCATTAGATTGTTAGGATGGTGACACTTTCCCTCATAACTTTGATGTCATTAGATTGGGTGTTGTATCTCTGGTATGGTCTGTTGACACTGTCTCTCATAACTGGTCATTATGGTGTTAGGATGGTGACACTTTCTCTTATAACTAGTCATTGTAAGGTGTTAGGATGGTGACTTTCCCTCTAACTAGTCATTGTGGGTGTTAGGATGGTGACACTGTCTCTTATAACTTCAGGCATTGTGGGTGTTAGGATGGTGACACTGTCTCTTATAACTGGTCACTGTCTCTTATAATAACTGGTCATTGTGGGTGTTAGGATGGTGACACTGTCTCTCATAACTAGTCATTGTGGGTGTTAGGATGGTGACACTTTCCCTCATAACTGGTCATTGTGGGTGTTAGGATGGTGACACTGTCTCTCATAACTGGTCATTGTGGGTGTTAGGATGGTGACACTGTCTCTCATAACTGGTCATTGTGGGTGTTAGGATGGTGACACTGTCTCTTATAACTGGTCATTGTGGGTGTTAGGATGGTGACACTGTCTCTTATAACTGGTCATTGTGGGTGTTAGGATGGTGACACTGTCTCTTATAACTGGTCATTGTGGGTGTTAGGATGGTGACACTGTCTCTTATAACTGGTCATTGTGGGTGTTAGGATGGTGACACTTTCCCTCATAACTGGTCATTGTGGGTGTTAGGATGGTGACACTGTCTCTCATAACTAGTCATTGTGGGTGTTAGGATGGTTACCTTCTCTTGCACTCTGTCATTGATTTTATATGAGACCGGGAACCACTGACAGGTATGCGAGATGTTATGTCGGTCACACACCCACCCTCCCTTCCTTCCCCATGTTGCTGGAAGGGTGTCAGGTTCTGTGTGTGTGTGTGTGTGTGTGTGTGTGAGTGTGTGTGTGTGTGTGTGTGCGCGTGTGTGTGTGTGTGTGTGTGTGTGTGTGTGTGTGTGTGCGTGTGTCTGACGAAGGCCTCCTTCAGCGCTGGAAAGAGCACTACCATTCATTGCTCAACCGAAACACCGATGTGGATGTCCTGACTACCCAGCAGGTGCCTCAGCATCCAGAGCTGACCCACCTCAGCTATCCTCCATCCCTGGATGAGGGCGCTACCGCCATAAAAAAGATAAAAAAAAAAGCAAAGCCTCAGGGCCTGATGGAATCCCAGCCGAGGTGTATAATGCAGGAGGATCTCTACTTACCAGCCGTCTCCACTCTCTCCTGGAGAATATATGGGAAAAGGAGGAAATCCCCCAAGCTCTTACAAATGCTCCCATTGTTAATATTTATAAGAACAAAGGGGACCGGTCAGACTGTGGCAGCTACTGTGGGATCTCGCTGCTCGCTTTAGCTGGTAAATTATCGCTCGAGTCCTCCAAAACAGACTTCTTCCTGAGGCGGAAAACTTTCTCCCAGAATCTCAATGTGGTTTTAGACCATCACGTGGCACCACTGACATGATCTTTGCTGCCCGCCAGATAGAGGAAAAGTGCAGAGAATAGCGTCGTGACCTGTACATGGCTTTCATCGATCTAACCAAGGCCTTCGACTCGGTCAACAGGGAAGCCCTCTTGTGGACCCTCAGCCGTTTGGGCTGCTCACCAAAATTCATCGCCATTGTGAGGCAACTCCACGACGGCATGAACGGCAGTGTCCTGCACAACGGCACTCAGTCAGAGTTCTTCCCCATCCAAACAGGGTTTAAACAAGGGTGTGTACTGGCACCAACTCCCTTTTCCATCTTCTTGGCTGCCTTCTTTACTCATGTCAGTGCCAATTTAGCCAGTGGGGTGAACATCGAGTACCGGGTGAAGGGGGTCTTTCAACATAAGACGACTCCAGGCAAGAACAAAGGTGTCGGCAGCTTCCATTACTGAACTTCAGCATGCAGACGACCCCACCCATGTTGCTCACACTGAACATGACCTACAGGAGATCCTAAATACCTACACAGACGCGTATGCACACTTCGGCATTGTGGTGAATGTACGTAACACTCAGATTCTCGTTTATACTGCCCCTAGTTCAGACACACCTCCACCATCCATCCAGCATAACGGTACTACCCTCTCTAATTTTCCAACTTTCGGTATTTAGTCTCCCACCTGTCCACTACCGCAGACATCGATGAAGAGATTCAGCATCGGATCAGATGTGCATCTCAAGCCTTGGGCAGACTTCGAAATCGTGTCTTCAGCTGTAGGGAGCTGAAATTATCCACAAAGCTGCACATATATCGAGCAGTGGTCCTGCCCACCCTACTGTAAGACCGTGAGACATGGGTCACATACAGGAGGCACCTTAAGGTACTTGAAGACTTTCACCGACGTAGTCTACGTTCCATCCTCCGAATTCGCTGGGAAGACAAGAGAACAAATGACAGGATTCTCGGTGACACCAAGTGTAAGATCATCGAAGCTCTCATTATCCATGAACAACTACGTTGGACTAGCCGTGTTACCCGCATGGACGACAGGAGACTGCGAAAGCAGCTACAGTCACCTAACGAATAGTAAATGTAACGCTGGCAGGCAACTGAAAAGGAATAAGGATAGTCTTAAGACAAACCTGAAAAAGTGCAAAATCGACCCCCTCACCTGGGAGACGATTACTCCACACCTTAACACTTGAAGGAGCACCATACAAGAAGGTGTCAATACTTTCGAGTTAGTCCAACTGCTTATCGAAGCAGACAAGCGCCAACGCCGGAAAGGCACAGCTGCCCCCCTAAGCATTAGATGTAGTCCTCCAGACGTGCAACCTCTGTGGACGACAAGAGAACAAACGCCAGTATTCTTGCTGACACCAACTGTAGGAGCATCGAGGCTACCATTATCCATAAACAACTACGTTGGACTGGCCATGTTAACCCGCATGGACGACAGTCACCTAACGAATAGTAAACGTAACCTGGGAGTCGATTACTCCACATCGTAACGCTTGGGGGAGCACCATACGAGATGGTGTCAATACTTTCGAGTTAGCCCGACTGCAAACCGAGGCAGATAAACGCCAACGTCGGAATGAAGCTGCCACCGCCCCTCCCACAGTAGATGGAGCCCTCCACATGTGCAACGAATGTGAACGACGCTGCCGGTCCCGTATCGGTTTCTTTAGTCACATCAAAATTCAATAACCTAGGTGACATCCCTAATAACTCATATCATTTTACCATAGCTGGATGATCGTCATACTCGATTCCGAGTGACAGCAAAGTAGTAGTAGTAGTGTGTGTGTGTGTGTGTGTGTGTGTGTAGTGCGAAACACAAAAAATACAGGGATAAAGACAAGATGTTCCTGACTCAGTCGCTAGCCGGGGTTAAAGTTGGTAGCACCTCCTCCTCCTCCTCCTCTTCTTCTTCCTCCTCACTATCTTCTCCCTCCTCCCCTTCTCTCTTCCTTCTCATTTCCTCTTCTGACCTCCCCACTCCAGTTCCTCCCGATTCACTCCTCTTCCCTTCTACGCCTTCCTCCTTCTCTATCTCCCCCCAAATCTTCCCTCCTCCTCTTCCTCCTCTTGTTCTTACTCCTCACTATCTTCTCCCTCCTCCCCTTCTCTCTTCCTTCTCATTTCTTATTCTCCCTCCCCACTCCAATTCCTCCCGGTTCACTCCTCTTCCCTTCTACGCCTTCCTCCTTCTCTATCTCCCCCCAAATCTTTCCTCCTCATCCTCCTCTCCTCCTTTCCTCCTCTCTCCTCTCCCTCCTATTATCCCCTCCTCCCCACCCTCCTTTCCTCCTCTTTCTTCTACCCTTTTCTTCTCTCCTTCCCACCCTCCTTTCCTCCTCTCTCCTCTTCCCTCATCTTATTTTCTCCATCCCACCCACCGTTCCTCTTTTCTCTTCTTCCCTATTCCACTTTTCTCTTTCCCACCCTCCTCTTTCGTCCTTCCTCATCTTAGTCTCTCCTTCCTATTCTCCTTACCTCTTCTCTCTTCTTCCCTACTCCACTTTCTCTTTCCCACCCTCCTTTCATCCTCTTTCCTCTTCCCTTGTCTTATTCTCTCCTTCCCATTCTCCTTTCCTCTTTTCTCTTCTTCCCGACTCCACTTTCTCTTTCCCACCCTCCTCTCTCCTCTTCCCTCCCACTTTTCTTGCCTCCCAGCTGAAGGACCATAGACCAGAGGGACGAAAATCAACATCCTACTCACAGAACAAGTGACGGCTAAAGAGTTACTTTAGGAATGAATACGATGTTTAGTATTTAATGTACATTAAGGTTAGTTTAAGTAAATGTGTGTATGTGCACACAGGGTCGTATAATGCGTCTAGCGTGGCAACATTACATTAGTGTTAAGGTGCAGGCACTGCTTGCTTCCGCTCGCTTTCAGTTACTGCCGCTGGCTAGCCTCCGTGGCGAACAGGGAAGCACAAGACTTCGCTTGCCAGTACACAGCCTCCTCACCATCAAGACTCATGCTGTGCTCCCTCGTGGAAACACTCTGTAACTGGGTGCCTCGTGGGCCCAGGCTAGACCAGCAGGGGATCTCGGAGTAGCAGTGGGCCCCAGAGGGACGGCGCATCGGCCCATTGGCATGTGGACACGTCCTGGCGTCTACCAACCACTGCCCCACTGCCTTGCGGAATAACCTTGGTTGGTATAAGCCTACGGAACTAAAACTGGAACGAAAAATCTACGGTGGAGCTCCAACATGACCCCAACGACAATATAAGCGGAAGAGGTGACCAACATGGTAATCCAACGACTACATCGGCGGCTGAAGGCAATACCTGATGGAAAGGCTACTAATGCGAAACCCAGCAAACTGGTTTATCGGCAGTCCATGGCAACTCTCCTTCTCCCCAGTCGTTGCAAGATTTTCACCATCGGATTTAGAAAAGGGAGGGCCAAGATGTGTGGTTGCAGCCTGCTCTCCTGCCTCACCACATAAATCAACTCATGTCAGCCATCATCCAACACATCATACTTCTCATCATCATCAAAACCCCTATCCTTCCAAAAGTCCTATGGCGACGGAGGAGTGGCGACGGGGACAGGCAGAGATGACTGCCCGGAGACCCTAGTCACAACTCCTCACATGAGCGGCATAGATAAGATAGTCGTTTATGCACTGCGATCTAGGCAGCAGTGCAATTCGGTCATGTCTATGCGGCTGAGCAGACCTCTCGAGGACTCGCTCTGCTCACCCCACATGGGGAGGGGGGTAGATAAGGTGCCCTAAACATAGACCGCCTAAAAAACCTACCTGACTGGGCAACCGCACCCAGTAAGGTCATCCTTATGTGGTCAAAAACACAATCATACTCACAGATCAACACATAAACAAACTATATAACCTTCTGGGTACTGGCCCTAATGAGCGTCCTGAACTGCCCCTTTGGCAAAAGAGCTGCCTAGGTATAACATCGACACAGCAGCCATTAATTGGTCCCGGCTCCCACACAAGGGTCGATTCACAGAACTGGGATCTAGCTATACCTTCTATTGGAAGGGTAAGCCTGCTGCGAAGAGAAACCGTATTGCGGAAGTTGGCTTTACCATCCACCAATGCATCCTACATAGGCAAACTAAAATACCTGTTGGGATCAACGAGCGCCTCATGACGCTCAGAGTCCCACGGAATCACTCACATCATGCCTTCTTCATTACTGCATACGCCCCAACACTGAATGCAGAGGATGACATAAAGGAGGCCTTTTACGCCGACCTTAACAGAGTGCTAACCTCTGTCCCCAGAGAAAATATGGTAGTGCTCCTAGGTGACTTCAATGCCAGAATTGGCAAGGATGCTGATATTTGGCAAGGAATCAGAGGGGGAAATGGACTAGGTATGTGTAACCGCAACAGCCTACTCCTCCTCAGCAAGTGTGCTGCACAAAACCTCACTCTCACCAATACCTTGTTTAGGCAGGCCGACAAGTTCAAGGGTTCGTGACAACACCCGCGATCCAAACACTGGCCACTCATTGACTACATTATTGTCAGAGAAAGAGATCGTCGAGATGTCCTCATCAATCCGAGCCATGAGTGGCTCAGATTACTGCGACACTGATCATCGGCTCGTCAGAGCCAAGCTCTCACTTCACGTCGCCCTAAAACGGCGAAGCAACAAGCTTTAAGAAGAGGTTTTAACACTAAGCGTCAGGAGTATCTAGCGGTAGCACATGACCTCAGTCTCGAACCAAAGCTGATACCTTCCGCAAGAAGAAAGTGGCGGCCAAGCTTGAACCTCGCAATCTAAAGAACGACTGGTTTAAAAATAAAGCATGTAAAAAATACAAAAACTTGCATATCAACACAAGATGTGCGATCTTTTTAAATCCACTGAAACATTTTATGGGCCAATCACTCATGGCGCAGCCCTCCTCTGCTTATCCGACGGTAACTCCCTAATTAAAGACGAAGAAAGCATCCTTCAATGCTAGAAAGAGCACTCCCACCATTGTGGATGTCCTGAATACCCAGTAGGTCCTCCAGCATCCAGAGTTGACCCACCTCAGCTATCCTCCATCCCTGGATGAGGTAGCTATTGTCATCAAACAGATAAAAAGCCCCATGGCCTGATGGAATCCCAGTCGGGGTAGAAAAGGCAGGAGGACCACTGCGTACCAGCCGTCTTCATTCTATTTTGGAGAATATATGGGAAAAGGAGGAAATCCCCCAAGCTTTTAAAGACGCCTTCCTCGTCGATATTTATAAGAATAAGGGAGACCAGTCACACAGTGGCAGCTACTGCGGGATCTCGCTGCTGTCCATAGCTGGCAAAATTATGGCCCGAGTCCTCCAAGACAGTCTTCTTCCTGAGGTGGAAAACTTTCTCCCGGATTCTAATGTGACTTTAGACCAGCACTTGGCACCACTGACATGATCTTTGCTGCCCACCAGATAGAGCAAAAGTGCAGAGAACAGCGTCGTGACCTGTACATGGCTTTCATCGACCTAACCAAGGCCTTTGACTCGGTCAACAGGGATAGCCCTCTGGCGGATCCTCAGCCGTTTTGGCTGCCCACCAAAATTCATTGCCATTGTGCAGCAGTGTCCTGCACAGCGGCACCCAGTCTGTGTTCTTCCCCATCCAAACAGGGGTTAAACAAGGGTGTGTTCTGGTACCAACTCTCTCTCTTCCATTTTCTTGTCTGCCTTCCTTACTCGTGCCAGTGTCAATTTAGCCGGCGGGGTGAACATCAAGTACCGGGTGAAGGGGGTCTTTAAATCATAAGACGACTCCAGGCAGGAACAACGTTGTCGGCAGCTTCCATTACTAAACTTCAGTATGTAGATGACCTCACACTGAAAGCAACCTACAGGAGATCCTGATTACCTACGCGGATGTGTATGCACACTTAGGCCTTGAAGTGAATATACGTAAGACTCATATTGTCTTTCATCCTGCCCCTGGTTCAGACACACCCCCACCATCCATCCAGCTCAATAGCACTACCCTCTCTAATGCTATCCACTTTTAGTATCTCGTCTCCCACTTGTCCACCACCACGGAAATCGATGAAAAAATTCAACATCGGATCAGATGTGCATCTCAAGCCTCTGGCAAACTTTGTATCTGCATCTTCAGCTGAAGGGATCTGAAAATATCTACAAAGTGCATGTATATCGAGCATTGGTCCTTCCCACCCTGCTATATGGCAGCGAGACTTGGGTCATATAAAGGAGCTACCTCAAGGCACTTGAAAACTCTCACCAATGTAGTCTACGTTCCATCCTACGAATTCGCTGGGAAGACAAGAGAACAAATGCCAGGATTCTCGGTGACACCAAGTGTAAGAACATCGAAGCTCTCATTATCCATGAACAACTACGTTGGACTAGCCGTGTTACTGCGAAAGCAACTACAGTCACCTAACGAATAGCAAACGTAACGCTGGCAGGCAACTGTAAAGCTATAAGGATAGTCTTAAGACAAACCTGATAAAGTGCAAAATCGACCCCCTCACCTGGGAGACGATTACTCCACACCTTAACGCTTGAAGGAGCACCATACAAGAAGGTGTCAATACTTTCGAGTTAGTCCAACTGCTTATCGAAGCAGACAAGCGCCAACGCCGGAAAGATACAGCTGCCCCCCTTGAGCATTAGATGTAGTCCTCCAGACGTGCAACCTCTGTGGACGACCTTGCCGGGCCCGTATCGGCCTCTTTAGTCACCCCAAAACTCTCCAACGTAGGTGACATCCTTAATAACTCATATAATTGTCTCATGGATGGATGATCGTCATACTCGATTCCGAGTGACAGCAAATTAGTAGTAGGTTAGGTTAGGTTAGGTTAGTCTAGGCTAGGCTAGGCTAAAAGCCAACACCGGTCCCGCCGTCACCACTCACTACCACCAGGGCAACCACTCACCACCGTCCACCAACCACCAACACCACTACCATCATCACCACTTACCACTACCACCACTCTACCCTCACCAATACCACCACCACTCACCAACACCGCCACTCACCAACACCACCACCATTCACCAATACCACCACAACCACCACAACTACACCCAACCACCTCCACTCACCACCACTCCTGTGCTTGCTGCAGCTGTAATGTTTTTGAATTCGTATCACTCTCGGGAGAAGAAATATTTCAAACTTTTCTCCTTTGTGAAATGAAGACTTCAACACTGCGTTAAACTTGGTCTCTCTCCCCCAGGTTGGTGTGAACCGAGTTATATGAGAACGCTGTGGGAGAGAGATTGTGTATCTCTCCCTCTCCCGGTGCCTTCCCTTCGTATTTTTAACGTTGCCTGTTGAGAGATAATGAGGGAGAGATTCTGAGAAAGAGAAAAGAGATTAGACGAGAACAAAAGAAAATCTTTTTTGAATATTGGATTTATTGTACATTTTCCAGTCTCTCAGTCTCTCGTGTTTGGGTGTTTTCTATGATGAGAGATAATGAGAGAGAAGTGAAACCCCCTCCCCCGTGTAACTATCTTTATCTTATTCGGTCGGACACGGCCCTTGTCTCATTGCATCTGTGTTAGCCATCTGTATCACGCTGTACCCCTGTACATAAGACATAAATTATTACAAAAACCTACGGGGGTTTCACATAAAATTCACTCTCATTAATACAACATCTTAAATGTATTGTGACACGGAAACTATGCAGAGTCTAACATTTTACCATAGAGACATTGTGGTTTAGAATTATCCAATGATTTCATCCTCCAATTTAATGTACTCTCTTGCTAAATCACCCTGTATATAGGAGATTGGGAGAGATTTAGGGTGTAAGATCAGCTGTATTAGGGACAACAACAACAACAACAGCTGCTTGTTGTAGAACAGCGGAGGCCACAAATAATCTGCCTTTAGTAGAACAGCAGCGGCCACAACAACAACAGCTGCATGTAGTAGTACAGCAACGTCCACAACAACAGCTGCTTGTTGTAGAACAGCGGAGGCCACAAATAATCTGCCTTTAGTAGTACAGCAGCGGCCACAACAACAACAACAGCTGCATGTAATAGTACAGCAGCGGCCAAAACAACAACAGCTGCATGTAGTAGCACAGCAACGTCCGCAACAACAGCTGCATGTAATAGTACAGCAGCCGCCAAAACAACAACAGCTGCATGTAGTAGCACAGAAACGTCCACAACAACAGCTGCATGTAATAACACATCAGCGGCCAAAACAACAACAGCTGCATGTAGTAGTGCAGCAACGTACACAACAACAGCTGTATGCAATTTAACAGCAACGTCCACAACAACAGCTGCATGTAAGAGTACATCAGCGGCCAAAACAACAACAGCTGCATGTAGTAGTGCAGCAACGTACACAACAACAGCTGTATGCAGTTTAACAGCAACGTCCACAACAACAGTTGCATGTAATAGAACAGCAGCGGCCAAAACAACAACAGCTGTATGTAGTAGAACAGCAGCGGCCACAACAACAGTTGCATGTAATAGAACAGCAGCGGCCAAAACAACAACAGCTGTATGTAGTAGAACAGCAGCGGCCACAACAACAACAGCTGCATGTTGTAGTACAGCAGCGGCCACAACAACAGCTGTATGCAATTTAACAGCAACGTCCACAACAACAGCTGCATGGCCACAACAACAGCTGTATGCAATTTAACAGCAACGTCCACAACAACAGCTGCATGTAATAGTACAGCAGCGGCCAAAACAACAACAGCTGCATGTAATAGTGCAGCAGCGTCCACAACAACAGCTGTATGCAATTTAACAGCAGCGTTCACAACAACAACTGCATGTAATAGAACAGCAGCGGCCAAAACAACAACAGCTGCATGTAGTAGTACAGCAGCGTTCACAACAACAGCTTCATGTAGTACAACAGAAGCGACCACAGCAACAGCTGCATGTAGTAGAACAGCAGCAGCCACAACAACAACAGCTGTATGTATTAGTACATCAGCGTCCACAACAAAAACTGTATGCAGTTTAACAGCAGCGGCCACAACAACAGCTGTATGCAGTTTCACAGCAGCGATCACAACAACAGCTGTGTGCAGTTTAACAGCAGCGGCCACAACAACAGCTGTATGCAGTTTCACAGCAGCGATCACAACAACAGCTGTGTGCAGTTTAACAGCAGCGACCACAACAACAGCTGTATGCAGTTTAACAGCAGCGGCCACAACAACAGATGTATACAGTTTAACAGCAGTGACCACAACAACAGCTGCATGTAGTAGAACAGCAGCGTCCACAACAACAGCTGTATACAGTTAACAGAAGCGACCACAGCAACAGCTGCATGTAGTAGAACAGCAGCAGCCACAACAACAACAGCTGTATGTATTAGTACATCAGCGTCCACAACAAAAACTGTATGCAGTTTAACAGCAGCGGCCACAACAACAGCTGTATGCAGTTTCACAGCAGCGATCACAACAACAGCTGTGTGCAGTTTAACAACAGCGGCCACAACAACAGCTGTATGCAGTTTCACAGCAGCGATCACAACAACAGCTGTGTGCAGTTTAACAGCAGCGACCACAACAACAGCTGTATGCAGTTTAACAGCAGCGGCCACAACAACAGATGTATACAGTTTAACAGCAGTGACTACAACAACAGCTGTATGCAGTTTAACAGCAGCGGCCACAACAACAGATGTATACAGTTTAACAGCAGCGACTACAACAACAGCTGTAAGCAGTTTAACAGCAGCAGCCACACATCAGCTGTCCAGGGTAAACACTCAACCCTAAATGGTGATGAACGACGGGCGATTTACTGCCTAAGTGGTCCACCTCGTCTACTGTTGTGCCTCTTCCCTGTTGCTACTGTTTTGGCTGAGGTGTTAGTACTGTGTTAGTGGTGTGTTACTCTTGTGTTAGTGTTGTGTTACTCTTGTGTTACTGTGCAGTTTGTGTTGTGTTAGTGTTTTGTCGCTTAAGTGTCAGTTTTGTGTCACTGATGTTTTTCTGATGTGTTTGTGTTGTGTTATATTTGTGTTTCTTTTGTGTTACTGTTGTGTTAGTGTATTGTTAGTGTTGTGTTACCGTTGTGTTAGTGTTGTGGTAATGCTGTGTTTGTTAGTGTTGTGTAACTACTGTGTTATTGTTGTCTTGCTGTTGTATCAGTGCTGTGTTACTGTTGTGTTACTGTTGTGTTACTATTGTGCTACCTTTGTATTTGTATAACAGCTTTGTTGGTTAAGTTGTCAAAACCCAAATGGTCTTTTCTCCATTTAGTTATAAAAACAATATTTTTACACTTCAATAAGGAGAATGCCGTAATTAACACTGTAAGGTGTGAGTGTTAGAAGAATAGACGGCAAGTTTATCTGGAAGCTTGGGAATCAACGTCTGTTTCTTGTGAGGGTCAAGTTTTTTTTATTTTTATGGGGATTAGCCCACTCGGGCACAGGTCACTGACCCACATCAGGGCTGAGGGCAGAGGGCCGGCTACTAATGGCTGACCTAATCATCTTTAAGACGCTACATTATAGAGGAAAATACCCATCACGTGATTTCAACATGATACCTCACAGCTCATAGAAAATTACAAGGTGTGATATAATTATATCAAACAAATGTATTAACCCGTATTTATATAAGCACTACTGTCTATGAGACGGGCTAATACATCGCTCAATCACAACCTTCCAAGCTTCTACGAGGAATTAACTAGTCTCTTAGAAAAACCCTGTACATATACCTACCCATGTTACAAGCATATGTGTGTAGACACTAAACTGGAGAAACTGCAACCTGGGGTTCAGCAGTTACTGGAGCCATAGTCTGAAGTGCCTTATGGGAGAGTATATTATGTACAATGACAAACTTGAAAGATACTGACTTATAATATCCCTGTCAATATTAACACAATAGTGGGAATAGTTAAACTGGGTATAGCAAATCCCCGTGAAAAATAAAATGGCAGGTGATCTTCTAGATTCGTAAATTGGGACACTCTCAGATAAGAAATAACTTATAATTTATCTGACACAATATTGAGTTCACAAAGAGCTAAATTAGGAACCTGATACAAAGGAATCAAATCTGAAGTGAGATTTAAATTCAATGCAAAATGATGATCGGAGGGCAAGGTTTTCAACGAACTACAGGTTATTTCGCAGTAATCCGGAGCCTTATAATAACCTTTCACAGCTAATTGCTTACCACCATCCTGGCACCGTAAAATGACGTTAGTTTTTTCAGGTGTATAGCTACATTGTTTTAGTGCTGTGCGAACGTTAGTTTGTATGATTGCCAATTCACATATTCTTTCTGCTACAGGAATAAACGCGAACGTATAAGCTGGGCAAATGTGTAAACGTAAATATGGCGATTACAGCGTGATAATACCCTAGGATCATCCACTGCTAACAATGAGTAATCTTCATCAATTAGAAAAATTTGGTTGGTATATCCAGAGTAAACAGTGTGTCATTAGAATACAAGGGGAAGGGTTCTAAATGGCATGCACTAAATTTGCGTTGCCCTAGCATAGGTATGTGGATGAGGATAGCGTTGTGCGTGAGAGTTGACTCCAACAGAGGGTAATAGTATTCGACCTCATGTTCTGTGAAAATAGGATTTAAATGATAACTCGTCTTGGCTATTTGTAAAGCTTCAAGAAAAGTCTCCACAGGCACAAAAGTGCAATTAAATCGTTTTTGTTATTAAATAAAGCTTGGGCTGAAGTTTCCGCATCATGCAAATACTCGGAAAAAGAAATGAGCCATTCCAGTGTAGGCACTGAATTCATTAAACTATAAACGATTTTAGACAAATGATTCGACTCAGAAATAATCACGTTTACCTTTGACTCCAAAGAATTGATTGCCTGGAAAGTTTGGGTTATAGTGCGACTTTGTGTAAGTACAGCTTAGTTGACAATGTTCATATGGTCTCCCAATTTAGCTACATCTTCGGCAGTCGCTGTGCCAAACACAGTGCTTTGTAAAAGACTAACAAAATTTAACAATCCTCGTTTTCTTCGTGCTTGAGAACGCGCCTTCTTAGCAAGATCATCTTGATATGATGGAATAGAGCGTCCAGCTGCAACGATATTCGTGTGAAGGGTCTTGAGACGAAGTAGCTGAGGATTTACGGTTTGAGTTACTTCTGTAGAAATGTTAGGATTTTTCCGTAGATCATCAAGGACGCCCATAGCTGCCTGGAGTTGAGCGTCAATAGACTCCATCTGGCGCAGAAGCTTGTGCAGTCCGTGCAGCTCATACTTTATGTTCACCACGTCTTCTACGATGAGAACTCGTCCCAGAGATACAGCAAGTGCACCTGGTTTGAGGACTTCCGTGGATGTACCCGTCAACACGGTGGTGCCACAAAGGAGTAGGAGCATTAATTCGATGATCCAAGCCATTCTGTAAAAGGTTGATGCATCTTTATATTGTTTCGCAGAGCTTAGTTTTAAACAATAAGTATTAGGTACACTGGGTGTACTTGACGTGTTTACTGTTTGATCAGTTGTGTCGAGGACATCATTAACATTCCTGCCTGGGGAATAAATCTGGGTGGCCCCCTTTAAGTCTGTCCGCATGTACAACATCTAAAGTTTGTGAATTTGTCTTCAAATTTTTTAATTCGTTGCCCGCTTCTTTGGCGATAATGCTGAATGGACCTTCAAACGTTGGTGAAAGTTTGGACTTTCGTTCAGGTTCTCGCACCATAACAGCGTCGCCTATTTCTAGCATGACAGGCTTAGCTTGTTTATGTTGCTTGTGAATCATTTCAGCGCGTGACGCTGCTAAATGTTTCCGTACTTGCCCATGAATATCCGCGAAAACGCCGATTTGTTTGGTAGCGAAATCGTCCACATTATAGACAGGGCATGGTTTGTCTGCAACTACGTCATACGGCAGACTTTTGTCTATGCCATAAACAATATAGTAGGGTGATTTGCCTGTTGATCGACCCATTAATAGATGCGGCAACTTGCGGTAACCAATCTTCCCATGTATAGTGCATTTGATTTACTATTGGAAGAAGAATCTCTAGGATTTTGCTAATGGTTCTTTCAACAAGGCCATTAGCCTGTGGATGGAGGCTGTGATAAAATTTGTTGGATACCCTATTGAAAACAAATTTGTGCGACAAGCTGATTCTCGAACTCTAATCCGTTGTCGGAGAGAAGAACCTTGGAACAAGTAAAAGGACATATAAGATGCATAACAAGGGATAAGCCACAGATTGGGTTGTTTTATCCTTCAGTGGGACTAAAATCACAAATCTAGAAAAATGATTCACACACTAGGACGTAAGAGGATCCTTGATGACTCCTCGGAAGTTGTAACAAGTTGATGGCGACTGTGTCAAACGGACGTTCTGGTGTAGGATACGGTGGAATTGGAGCCGGAGACATTGTAGTACCCCTATGCTGAACACACGCAATGTGCTGTTCTATGATTTTTTTTTATTGTAATCCAGAAATATTTCTTTCTGACCCCAGACAATTTGTCACGTCCAGGGTGCCCTGCTTGGGGAACATCGTGATACAACGTTTGAATCGTTGCACGAACTGTATCAGGTACGACAATTTACGTAAAAATACCCTTAGTTGTCTGCTTGGAGCGATGGAGTAAGTCTTGTCGTATTTCAAATTGACCTAACGGAAGTGGTAACTTTGGAAGATTAGCCTCCCTCACCCCCCTCCGACTCTAGCACAAAAATAAGAGCAGACCACAATGGATCCACTCGTTGTTCCTCTTTTAAACTCGAATGTGAGAACGATGATACAGGCATCACTGGTGCTATGTTTCTGGACAAATCATCTACAACCACATTCGCACATCCCGGTAAGTACTCAAAGACGGGTTCGAACTCTTGATTGGTCAGATACCAACGTGCTAGTCTGCCCGAAAGATTCTTGCCAGGGAACGCACTGTCACTGCCACGTGATATGTGTGGACGGTTATTTTGTAACCAAAAATTAAGCCTTTACACTTTTCCAGGGCCCAAAAAACAGCTAACGCCTCTAGAAGCGTTACTGAATAACGTGTTTCGCCATCATTAAGTTTACAACTGGCAAAAGCAATCGCTCGATGTTTTCCTCGTGTGTCCCGCTGCGTTAGTACAGCGCCATGTCCTTGTCCCGAGGCGTCGGTACACAGAGTAAATGGTTGAGTGTAGTCAGGAAATGTTCAAACGGGTGCATTGGTAAGTGCGTTCTTCAATGCAATAAAACTATCCTCTTGTTCCGCATTTCATATACAAGTTGCGTCCTTCCTAAGTAGCTTCGTCAAGTGTGAAGATATCGTTACATAACCCATAATAAAAGAACGATAATATCCAGACAAACCTAGAAAACTATGCACCTTATCAATGTTTGTAGGACGAGGGAACTTTGCTACAGCTTTGACTTTGGCATCAACTGTATGAATGCCATCTCCGTCAACTACATGACCAAGGAATTGTATTCTGGATTTAAAAAAAGTCGCATTTTTTAGTTTGACTTTGAGTCCTGCCACAGAAAGTTTTTGGAAAACTTCACGAAGTTTGCAATATGGCTATCTACACCCTTACTGGCGACACTGAGATCAACTAGGTAGGCACACACTGTGGTACCTATTAAATCAGCAAACAAGGTGTTGATCATCCTTTGAAAAGTCAGTGGGGCGTATCTGAGACCGAATGGCATCCGCAGAAATTCAAAATGGCTCAAAGGAGTACTGAAAGCAGTAATCTCTCGAGACTTCCCGTCAAGAGGAATTTGCCAATATCTGCTAAGCAGATCAAGGTTGCTAAACACAGCATTGTCCTTGCCTAAAGATTGCAATATATCACCCAGGACAGGCATTGGATACCTATCTGGGATAGTATTTTCGTTTACATGCCTAAAATCAATAACTGGGCACCAACCTGCATCCTTCTCAGGGACTAAAATAAAGGACTAGTGAAAGGATATTTTGAATGTGCGATCTCTTCTTGATCTAACAAAGCCTGAACCATGTCCTGAGCTACAGCGTGCTGGCTATGTGATAGTCGGTAAGCTGGTATGTAAATTGGGTTTGTTCCCGGTTTTAGGGATATGTGATGTGAGGTTAAATTTGTGTGACCTAGCTGTTCCCCTGGTAAAGCTACAATGTTTCTATAGGCGGCAAGCAACTCTAGGAGTCTAGTCTTGCCTTGAGGGTGATCAATCACCTTAACAAGTGGTGATATTTGATCTATTCTCTTTTGTCTGGTTTGTTTAACTGAAGGTGAAACACTGCCAATTGGGAATTGCACAGGCTGTTGGTCAACGTGATTATGATAAACAAAGAACATCCATCTTTCAATATTCTGAGAGCTCCTGTTCTGTTGAGAATTAGGACATCTGTTAAACCACCAGGACGAATCGTACTCAATGTAGACTCGCATGCTAGACCTTTAACCTTGCACGTTTCCATAAGACAGACTACGTCAGTCCCCATGTACACGTCAGGTAAGTTAACAATGGCTCTGGTAATTTCTTCATTCTGAAAGTGGAGATTACCTGTTAAAATTGCAGGCACGATCGTCCAACTTTTGCTGCAATAATCACGTTGGGGAAGTGAGTCTGTGAGGTTTTGGACTCGCTTTGACTCGGGATAAATTTTCCTCACCCTTGCAGAGAGCAATGGTACAGAATTGTGCAAGGCACTGGAGGAAATACCATTAACAGTGATAGTATGTTTGCTTGGCTGAACATCTATCTAGTTAGTTTTAAGAGTTGGAAGACCTAGTAATCCGTCTTGGACTCTATAGAAATCTGCAGAAAATGATTTACAAACGTCTAGAAAAAAACATAATGGCTATGTTACCATTCCTGTAATGTCCAACTGAGTACCAGAAACACCTGAGAGATCGGTGTCAGTTGGTCGAATTAATTGTGCAAAATTGTCTAGAGACAAAATATTTTGCGCGTCCACCCAGGGTGAACCACCAAAATTGGCCAAGATGTTTTGACAGACATCGCCAGCAAGGGAAACACTTTTCATCGTGTTTTCTGCTTGTATCATCCGTGGCAGACGATCAACCCACCTAAACATTCAATTCAGGTGGCCTTACTGAGCGCCTAATTCAAATAGACCAATTAGGGTCTTCCTAAACTTCGCATATGTAGGATGTGCAAGACCACTAACGTCTAAATGTTCTCTAGCGTAACTCCCTTTTTTGATGTGACAGCGGACAAAAGCCTTGCGTTCATCATCTCCCGTTATTTGTATGTTTTTCATCTCACCCTCGCATGCCCTTAAAAATGTGGTTACGCGATAGTCATCTGCCGTAAACTCGCGAATTCGATGACTGCGCGGTAAGACTTGAACAATGTTAGGTTTGTTAGATGACATGCCGGAACTATTTGTAGCCATGTTAGTCTGGTTGCTAGACAACTTAGATCTAACTGAAGGATCAGATGTGGGATGGGAAGGAAGATTATGTGACACACTGTCTGTCTCTGTAGGATGAGAGGAAACCTGCCTGTAATCAGGTGTTGTATTGTATTGATTACCAGACCTTAGGGTTCTACAGCATAAATCGTCATATGATTGGTCAATTAAGTGTTCACTACTCCCAATAGAAGTGTCACGCCGGAACTGCTCCTGTGTTTCTTGCGAATTTACGTGTTCAGTATTAACACTATTGCCAAATGCTAAATGGACATAAAAAATCAGTCCATACAATAACCTTGCTTATTCAATTACAATAATGGTTGAATTATAAGTAAAATAATTAAAGTATCAATAAATGAGCAGGGGAAAAATACTGGAATTAGAATATATATATATATATATGTAACCGGTCGGAATTACTGGACTTTAATTTCTCACTTGACCTGGGGTTTAATAAAGATGATTAGATGGTAATTGCAGTGGAAGCGCCCCTTGGAAAAAACCCAAACCAGCACAAGAACACTTAAACTTACTTAACAAAATGAATTCTCCGTGACCTGTGGAAGGATAGCATCTGTGATTGGGATGAATGAGACACACTGTAAAATTTAGACACTTATATTCCCTCCAACACTCCAGACACAATCAAATAATGGTACACCAACATATGCTCACCTCTTAACCTGAACTTAAAACACTACTCTGGGGAATAAAAGTTATACATGATATTGAAATTATTAGAAACTCAGACAATGCCTCATTAGACAACAATAAATTCAAAGTATTAAGAAGTGTTGCTTGCACACATGAAACAGGCCTTAAGGGTTTTCACAAAATAATATCCACCACTGCGGAAATGGTAAAAAAATAAGAAATTAATAACTCTACAATGAATAGGCCTTAGGGGCATTCAACAAAATACATTACCCCAACAGATGCACACTTCCTAACCTAACTTAAACTCTACTCTGGGGAACAAAGGTTATACTTGAGATCGATATTATAAAGAAATATTAAATGCATTAAAGGAACTAAGTCACAGTATCACTTACAACAGAAGGGAGAAAACTCATCTGAAAAACAGTTCCCTCATTCTCTGGCATCAATTAGTGACACAACATTAAAAAACAATACTATCAAAATTATTTAAGAAATATTAACTACACACAGCAAGACAACATCAGTAACTGAAAAAATAGTATTAACTACACACAAAAATATTATCACTATTATTAAGAAGTTACTGAGTCCACCAATACCCGTGAACCATGCTTCCTAACCTAACACATAGATTCCACCTGCACTCCGTAGTTTTTTAAGGCACAACCAACAGGCACCCGTAGTTTAAGGCCCAAACCAGCCTTTTCAACCTTGAAATGTACCTCTAAGTTCCACTGGACCTTTGGCCCCAGTGTATGACCCTGTATCACTCAGCTGGCTTCACTTACCCCCAGTACATCCATGAAACGGAAGGGAGTGAGCCAATCGGACTTTGTACAGTTGAGAGAAGCTTTAGCTTCCCGTTATAAAAGGTTTTCACTAAGCTGCTTGAAGATATGTGGTAGTGAGCCGAGGTAGAGGAGAGCTGATGACCCCAAACGATCGTCACGTCGTTAGTTGGGCACCCAGACAGCTGGGTTCACTCCAACTCTCACCATACTCAACAGGTGGCTCAAACCCAGGTCAGTGGACGGTCATACAGCTCGTTCTTCACCACTCGTGTCTCATACCGCCAGTGGACGTTATCATACCGCTTGGGGTCTACAGAACCCTGAAAACCCGGCTGTTAGCTATTGTCTCACATCACCGTTTGTTCCTACCGCCCTATCTAGCTTTGTCTGAGATTGAATACAACTTACTTGTTAATACTGATGTTAAATAAACGAAGGAACCAGGTCACGCCATCCGTCTCCTGGGCACAACACAGAGTGGTCCTGACCTCTCACAGCTCCCCAGCCACGCTTGCTTACTGGTTCACGCTTTTCAGAATGACCTATTTACCAGACGATTGCTTAATTAGGACGTACGCAACATTTTCAGACTGGAAACGATCTATAATTATTTTCAATTTAATAACTGATATTTAATTTCATGATTCGCGTCCCTATTAACTCGGTAAATTAGATTTAATATCGTATAGGCCTAGTTCAACAATCTCTGGCTACGTGCGGAGAGCGCGGTCTTCCTCAGTCGACCTTGATCAGCATCGCCAATGGCGCGGTGTTTGAAATTACACTGAAATTTCTGAATATTACACACATATATATATATATATATATATATATATATATATATATATATATATATATATATATATATATATATATATATATCTTGATAAAATCACACGGAAAATGGAAACAACGGAGTACTTAGTTTTGTCTTTATTCAAGACATCTTCAGAGGCAACTAGATTACATGGACAGAGAGAGGCTTAAATATACAGGTGACCTAAAACATGAGGTCAGGTCATAATGATGACATCCACTAATCCCCACACCAACACAACCGTAGAGAGCTTAAGAGAAGGGTGGTGACGTGACTAGACAGGTCAGGTCAGAAAAAAGGGACCCACAAAATAACTGTCATACATCAAGATCAAAGGTTTTCAAAGCAGTTTAACCTTGGGCCACTGACAAATAAATTTATGTAACATATTATCAGTTTTGAACTGACCATCACTAAGGTTTATTGATTTTAATTCCTTAATCAAACTAGCTTCAACCAGAAGTCTTTGTGACACAAGATGATTTGAATACTTCTAAGCTTTTTTTCCCAAGCAATGGGGTGATTATTATTCCTAACATGAACGAACAAGGCACTGCTTTCAGATGCAGTTCTGATATTATACTTATGTTGTTTGATTCTGAGCTGCAGTGTTTTTCCTGTCTGACCTACATAATTACAATTACATTGGCTACATGGAATACAAAACACTTCCATTTACATTCAAACTTGGGCTATTCCTTATTAACATATTGGTAATGGTTGAGTCATACTTGAAAAACAACATTAATATTTAGAAGCTTGAGGGACCGAACTAAAGGGACAAATTCATCACGATAGGGCAGAGTCAAAATATTCTAAGTGTAGGAACTTGTCTGGTTACAGAGGAATGAAAGGATTTTTAGCCCTTTTAAAGCAACGATCAACAAACACAGAAGGGTACCCAAGTTTCTGTGCAATAGAACGAATGTGTTTAAATTCGTCGTCAATAAATTCAGAGTCACAAATACGCAGACATCGTAGGAACATAGCAGAAAACTGACATTTTGGTAGACTCCAGGTGATTGGATAAAAAGTGAATGAAACTGTCTACCTGTGTGGGCTTTCTATATACCTTAAATTTATAGTTTTGGCCATTTCTCATGATAAGCATATCAAGAAATGGAAGGATTCACTTATTTTCTTTTCAAAGAAAGCAGTACCCGTTGTTTCCATTTTCCCGTGTGATTTACTGATTTATCTTATCCACGTTTTCATTTGGATTTACATGAAATATATATATATATATATAGTTAAAATCACACAGGTAAAAGGAAACAATGGAGCACCTTAGCATTCGTCTTTATTCAAGGCATCTTCAGAGGCAACTGAATTACAAGGACCGAGAGAGGCTTAAGTACACAGGGTGACCGCACTAGACATGAGGTCAGGTCATAAACATGACATCCACTAATCCGCACACCAACACCGCCACACACGCAAAGGAGCTTAAAAGAAAGGTCGACGTAACTAGTCATGTTAAGTCAGGTAAGAAATATGGGACCCACTAATCATCTATCCTACATCTAATTGTAATGCTTTCAAAGCATTTTTAGCCTTACCACTGAAAAATAAATTTGTGTAACATATTATCAGTTTTGTACTGACCATCACTAAGGTTAAGGAATTCAATTCTCTAATCAAACTTGCTTCAACCAATCTTTCTGTGACACATGATTATTTATACACATCTAAGCTCTTTTCCCAATCTTTATATATATATATATATATATATATATATATATATATATAATATATATATAAATAAATAAATATATATATATATATATATATATATATATATATATATATATATATATATATAATGTGTATATATATATATATATATATATATATATATATATATATATATATATATATATATATATATATATATATGTATGTATATATATGTATAGTAGACAAGATGGCATCCAATGATGGCTAAGACAACCTGGTGAAGTTCCAAGATGGCGACGGACGAGTCCACTATGGCGACGGGTGAGTCCATTGGTTGCCAAGACGACTGAATTCGATGACTTCAGCACTGAAGATGCGACTGGCTGCCTGACCCAAGTTCACTGAGTGTCACTGGGTCACAGAGTGCATCCCACGGTGATGATAAGGAGACTTATTGATGTCGACTGTATATAAGGAAGTTGCTGGTTACCCAAGAAAATTACAACACACTGCATTTACTGACAGCCAAAACACTCAGGTAAAACAACTTATGATGTCTACCAGGTATTTCTCAACCAGGTCTGAGCACAGGAGTATGGCTGGTGTACGCATTGCGTTGCCTTGGAGAAGCAAGGAATGTACTAAGTGTCAACAACTGAACTGGGGGATCTGTCGTTGGGGGTATGGTGCCAAGGGAGATTAGGTACCCTCTCACTTAGAGCGGAGAATCACTGTGTCACGTCTTGGAGACAGTGAGCGAAGGGTTTGTAGAAAAGAATGCTCACAGGATGTTTAATTATGACAGGGTTGTAGGTGCTTAGGAAGCCTAAACAACTAAAGTCATGTCCACTGAGTAGGGTGATCGCTGGTTGGGTGTGGCATTTCCATTCGGAAGGGTGATGCCACAATAATATGAATTATTACTAACACTTGTTAAATGTTATTGAGAATTTGTTTTTTTGCATGCCAATCTGGGATGACATTTAAATGTATCACTCAACATATAACGTCTCATGAGGGTATATACAGTATATGTTCTGGTGCACTATGGAGAATAGCACTAAGAACACTTTTGTTTCTAAAACACTGAAGAACACTGGTTATTGTTATGGATTCGTTCTGTTTGCTGCCACCTTATATAACAGACTTTGGAGCTATCATATAACAGCCGTGGAGCTGTCTAGTTTGTTGGGTTAAGTTGTTAAAACCCAAATGGTCTTTTCTCCATTTATTTATAAAATAATGTTTGTACACTTCAATAAGGAGAATACCGTAATTACCAATGTAAGCTGTGAGTGTTAGAAGAATAGTTGGCAAGCTTATCTGGAAGCTTGAGAATCAACGTTTGTTTCTCATGAGGGTCAAGTGATACCTGAGGGCAGAGGGCCGGCTTCTAATGGATGACCTAATCAGCTTTAGGACACTACCTGATAGAGGGAAATACCCATCACGTGATCTGAACATGAACCTCACAGCTCATGCAAAATTACGAGGGGTGATATAATTATATAACACAAATATATTAACCCGTATTTATACAAGAACTAATGTCTATGAGACAGGGGCTAATACATTTGTAATGATTGTTTATCAGACCATAGCTTACAGCCCAGAGAAAAACAACACACATATTGCAGTGACCAGGTGCACAGGTGTACACCCACGTAAGTTGAACCCTCCCTTCGTAATTAAAGTGAGATTAAGATCTAACCCAGTAGAGGTCATGGCCACAATGAACCTGAGTTCTCACCGCCACGTGATTAGTCAAACCGGCGTCAAGATCGTGTTAACTCAAAAAAATACACTCCAGCCTGCACCACGCACCTGATCAAACCCAGCTGCCTCGACACACCCAGTTTAGTGTTAATTTATGACGACATCTGCCGTTCTGACACCGCCATTATAAGAGGCTGACAGCTCCTTCCCAGGGACAGACAGACAGGGAAAATCAGAACACAAAAGCAGTCCACTCGTCACTAGTCGAGGTTGTGAGGGAGGCTTCCCTCCCCAGCACCGAGTCCCCAGCTAGCAGAGTCTCCCACAGGAGACAGAGTCCAGCAGCACCTGTGGACATTCCCCAGCCGCTGGGCCTCCCTTAGGTCACACGTGAGTCATTGCCACAGCGACCCGTGGGGTGAGTTACTTACGGTGGGAAGTGTATCCATTTCATGTTTGTGTTCGAGAGTCATTGTCTAGTAACGTAAATATAATGATCCATTAATGTGTCCATGCCATTGAGTTAACTAATAAAGAGCTGTACTTAGAATTGGTGTTTAGAAGATTTCCCCTAAGAATATAATACCAAGTTAAACAACTAATCGGCCACGCTACCAAACTTTCCTCACTTTACAATCCTACAACTAATAAATTCTACCTATATTTCTGCCCAAGTTTCCCTCATTACATGTTAGTGCTGTGTTATTGTTGTGTTACTGTTGTGTTAATGCTGTGTTAATGTTGTGTTACTGTTGTGTTAATGTTGTGTTACTGTTGTATTAGTGCTGTGTTATTGTTGTGTTACTGTTGTGTTAATGTTGTGTTACTGTTGTGTTAATGTTGTGTTACTGTTGTATTAGTGCTGTGTATTGTTGTGTTACTGTTGTGTTAATGTTGTGTTACTGTTGTGTTAATGTTGTGTTACTGTTGTGTTAATGTTGTGTTACTGTTGTGTTGCTGTTGTGTTAATGTTGTGTTACTGTTGTGTTAATGTTGTGCTGTTGTATTAGTGCTGTGTTATTGTTGTGTTGCTGTTGTGTTAATGTTGTGTTACTGTTGTGTTAATGTTGTGTTACTGTTGTGTTAATTGTTGTGTTACTGTTGTGTTGCTGTTGTGTTAATGTTGTGTTACTGTTGTGTTAATGTTGTGTTCCTGTTGTAGTGCTGTGTTATTGTTGTGTTGCTGTTGTGTTAATGTTGTGTTACTGTTGTGTTAATGTTGTGTTACTGTTGTGTTAATGTTGTGTTACTGTTGTGTTGCTGTTGTGTTAATGTTGTGTTACTGTTGTGTTAATGTTGTGTTACTGTTGTATTAGTGCTGTGTTATTGTTGTGTTGTTGTTGTGTTAATGTTGTTGTGTTACTGTTGTGTTAATGTTGTGTTACTGTTGTGTTAATGTTGTGTTACATTGTGTGCTGTTGTGTTAATGTTGTGTTCTGTTGTATTAGTCTGTGTTATTGTTGTATTGCTGTTGTGTTAATGTTGTGTTACTTTTGTGTTAATGTTGTGTTACTGTCACACACACACACACACACACACACGACACACACACACACACACACTCACACACACACACACACACACTCACACACACACACAACACACACACACACACACACACACACACACACACACACACACCACACACACACACACACACACACACACAAACACACACACACACACACACACACACACACACACACACGTCACAGTACTAAGAATTGAACCCTCGTTATCCTAAAAGTAATTCAGTAAACAAGATCTTCATCACATAAGGATATCTTCTGCCAATATCTTATTGGCGATATTTCTATTTTTTACTGTTGGGACAATCGCCTTTGTTGTGTTAAGAAAATATATTTGGCTTGGCACTATAATAAAACGGCGTTATTTATTGTGATACAAGGACGATAATTGATAACGACAAGGTAGCACTGGGACGATCGTCTTAATGGATGTATGAATGAATAGGTTTTAGCACTGTCTTGCCGCGTATTGCAATAACAACGAGTAATATTCTTTATACATAAAGGCTAAAATACCTGTCTATAATGCCGGGATGCTCGACTTTGTGGTACTATCAATTTTAGTATGTCTTTGTCGTCAGTCACAATAACAGTGAGTATATTTATTTATACCGCACATAAAGGTGATATTATCTACCTGATGTGCTGGGATAGTCTTCTTTATGATACAATAAGTTATAACACTCTTTTGTCCCCAGGGATGAATACGAGGCAAATTGGCGCTTTATCACTGCCAGACCAAGTTATGAATTACAAGAGTGTATGAATGGCAGTCCATGTGTGTGTGTGTGTGTGTGTGCAGAGGGTATTGTAATGCATCTAGGCCCACTGGCATGTGGACACACCCTGGCGCCTGCTAGTGCAGTAGCTAACAGGAAAAATAGTTGAAATGGTGATACGAGCATGGAATTTGACATGAATACTCTCCTTGGGTAACTTTATAAGGAAAAAATGCTTGCCATGCAAAATTCAATATGGGGATTTTCCATCTTTTTGTCATGGATATTGGTATATATATCCAATGTAAGTGGTTTTAGTGTCATTTTATATGTTTTAGACTGCTGAAGCCAATTCTGCTATGAAAAAAACACTATATGGTGCTCTTTTATTGCTAAATCAACATACCTGTGGCAATTTCTTTTAATTAGATCTCGCTAGAAGATGTCTCATTTAAACAGAAGGCTGCAGCTGAATCCGTCATTTACTGAGAATGTCATAATATAGTTCTGATGATGATAATCTCTGCTGTTTTGATTTTCTCACTTGGCCTGGCAAGGACAGCTACGAAGAGCTGTGCAAGGAAGTTCATAGCTAAGGCACCTGCACCGCACTCGTAGTTGCCCTGCTGCCCAGCGGATTAACCTTCGCAGGTATAAGGCTACGAGTGTAAAGCCCGATCGAAAAATCTACGGTGGAGCCAACGTCAGGCAAACATGCTTACAGAGCTCCAGTAAGACCCCACTGTTGGAATAGGCAGAAGAGGTGCCCAACATGCGAACCCAACGACAGAATACTAAAGAGAAACCCAACAAACTGTTCCACCACTGGATCAGGGAAAAGAGAGAGCCAAGACGTGTGGTTGCAGCCTGCCCTCCTGCCCCACCACATAAATCAACTCATACGCAGTCATCATCCAACTCATCATACTCCTCATCATCATCAAAAACCCTATCCCACGAAAAGTATTATGGCTTTCAGACAAGTGGCAACAGGGACAGGCAGAGATGACTTCCGGGAGTCTCTAGTCACAACTCTGCACATGGGTGGCAAATATAAGATGGTCGATTATGCACTGACATCTAGGCAGCACTGCAATCCGGTCCTGTCTGTGCGACTGAGCAGCCCTTACCAGAACCCTCTCCTTACCTAACATGAAGAGGGAGCGAGAAAAGGTGCCCTAAACATATTTTGCCTAAAGAACCATGCTGACTGGGCAACTGCACCCAGTAAGGTCATCCTTATTCGGTCAAAAACATAATCATAATCGCAGAAAAAAAGAAAACAAACTAAACAACCTGCAATAAATGTAAGAACTCTTCAAGACACTAGCACAAATGAGTATCTTGAACCGCCCCTGTGGCAAAAGAGCTGTCTAGGTATAACATCGACGTAGCAGCCATAAGTGAGTCCCGGCTCCCAAACGAGGGTCGACTCGCAGAACGGGATTCTGGTTATACCTTCTTCTGGAAGGGCAAGCTTGCTGTGAAGAGAAATCGTATTTACGGAGTTGGCTTTGCCATTCGCCAATAATACACAGGCTAACTGAAATGTCTGTTGAAATCAACGAATGCCTCATGACGCTTCGGGTCCCAGTGAATCACTCACGCCGTGCATTCTTCATTGGTGCGCATGGGCCAGTACTGGGTGAGAGGAGGCCTTTAGACATTGACAGAGTGCTAACTTCTATCCCAGAGATCACTGGTTTGTCAGAGCCAAGCTTTCCCTTCATGGCGGAGGCAACAAGCCTTCAGAGGAAGCTTTAACACCATACGACTGGAGGATCCAGTGGTAGCACATGCTGAGACCAGCTCAACGAGGGGCTGATAAACAACCCGACCTAACCTAACCTGCCGATCCCTTATCAGCCTCTCAAGTCACCTCACAAATCACCAACGAAGATCACATTCTTAATAGCTCTTACCATTGTTTCATGGCTGAATGGTCGTCATACTCGATTTCAAGTGACAGCAAAGTATTAGTAGTTGAGTGTATTATAAGTTACTCTCTCTCTCTCTCTCCTTTATCCTATTCATTCACTCCTATATGTACTTGTTATTTTTTTAGTTTTGACACTTTTTGTCTTTGCTGTAATAAAGTATTAAGGCGTAACTACCACGACATCACTGTATCAAGGCGTCACTGTAACATCATAACAAGCGTCACTGTATCAATGTATCAAGGCGGAAATATACCGTACATTCCTTAACACTTGCCTCTATTATTAACCTAACCCTTCCACCTCATTACCCACACCTACACATCATCCGGCCACCAACGCCCAATCCACTCATTTCTCACCCACACCAACCCATCCGCCTGCCTCTCCACCCATCTTCCACCCACATCAACCAAATTCTTCTGCCTCTCCACCCATACAAACCCATTATCCGTCCATCCACTCGACCAACGCCAACAACAACCCGCCCTACGCCCACCCCATCCATCTTCCGCCCACACCCACATAACCTCCGCCTACCACGGCCTACGCCACACACCCACACATCTCACCACAGTGATTTTTCTAACCTTCCACCACCGTCTCACCTGTGCTGTTTCTGCCTCTTAATTAGCAGGTATCTAAATATTTGATGGCCCGCCCACCTCCTATGAACACCTAACTCACCAAAAGTATTCTACCGAGCTAAAACAATAAAAAAAACTGACAGATCAAATTTATCTTGTATATCCTGTTCCTCTCTCTCTCTCTCTCTCTCTCTCTCTCTCTCTCTCTCTCTCTCTTTGTCTTCAATAGAATGTCTTACCTAAATAATGGGTATTGTTTTGGTAAGCATTTATGCCAGAGAGAAAGAGACAGAGAGATGAAGGGGATGATAGAGAGAAGAGGTAGAGAAAACAGGGGAAAAAGATGGAGAAAAAGAGGAAGAAAGTAAGCGAGAGAAAAAGAAAGTGAGAAGGAAAGAGAGGGGAAAAGAGAGAAAGAAAAACAGAAAAGAGAGAGAGGGGGGGAAAGAGTGAAGGAGATAGAGAAAAAAGAGGGGGGAGAGTGAAAGGGATAAATCGAGAGGGGAAAGAGGGTAAGAGAGAGAGATAAGAGTGAAAGAGAGAGTGGGAAGAGAGAAAGAGAGAGAGGAGTAGGAATACTGGCTCGAGAATAGTTATATAAGCAAAGTTTATCTGCTTACTTTATTTACTTACAAAGTTATAGAATGTTGTTATAATTTTGCTGTTGCTGTTGGTAGGTGGTTGTGGTGGCGGCGGCGGCGGCGGCGGTGGCGGTGGTGGCGGCGGCGGTGGCGGCAACGGCGACAGCGGCAATCTACATTGGTAGGTGCCTATGGGGCGGATCATTAATAGAGCTACCAACGGGACAAGGGCTTTCCAGGACAGTAGTACTCCTCTGACATCCACTCTCACTTCTATCCTCCTCCTTGCTTCTAGCAGCTGTCGTTCACAGGTAATTTGGACGTTGCAAGCGCTGACTGTAGCCAACACGTTGACTTCGGTGACCATAGGAAATGGCCGCCGTGGATCGTGTGTTGTGGGAAGAGGGACGGTGTGTGAGGAAAGTCGACCCCCTGGCCACTCTGTTAAGTCAGCTGGAGCAGTTGAGGAGAGAGATTGGATTGTTTAAAGGGGGGAGAACGAAGCCCTTGAAAGACTGAATCAAACTCTGGTAGGTGGTGTCCTGCTCAGCAGTGACACCTGCGAAGGAGGGCCAGAGGAGCAGGGTGGGAGAGTGGTTGTTCCAGTGGGGACTAGGGGTCAAACCCAGGTTGACCAGGGCGTGGAATGTGTAACCCCTACCACGTGCTGGGGGAAGCAGAGGAAGAGAAGAGTGGTACTTATGGAGCAGCGGAGAGGTAAGGGCAGTTGTACAAACCCCACCCAGTGGTAAGGTCGTGGTAGTTGGGGACAACCAGGTGAGGTTCTTAAACAGAATTTTTGCAGAGATGGGAAACATTACCAGGTGGTGTGGATTCCTGGGGCTGGAGAAAGGCGTAGCTGGAGAGGATAGATAGGGTTTTGTCAGGGGGGTACCAAGACAGAAGTGTGTTTTAGTGGGAGTGTAACGACATAGGAAAGGGTTAGGAGGAGGAACTTTTCAAGGGGTAGGGAGGCGCTTAGGAAGGTTAGAGATAGAGGGATCCCGATAGTATGTGTCTGCTTCAGGAAGAGCAGTTGGCGGTGAATGGGCTGTCCAGGGCAATTGCTATAAATTGCCGACTGGAAAACATTGTGCAAGCAATGGCGTTTATTGATAACTCGCAACCATTCTATGGCAACGACTACCTGCTAGCCGTGACGGAGCACACTGTCTCGCGCGGGGGTAAAGACGTTGCTCCGCATCCCCAAACGTAAAATTGTCACTCCAAGAGAGGCCTGCCAGTAGAGAGAGGTCAGGGTAAGTGGGAGTAAGAAACAAGCAGGTCCTGGGGAGGAAAAAATGGTTACTCAGGACGAGGGGTAAAACAGGAACACGGAAGTGGTAGGTTTAAATGCATACTATAAACAGTAGGAGCTGAAAAAAAAATATACGTGTTGAGTAAACGTTGTACGTAGCTGAAAATGTAGACGTCATAGCAATCACTGAAAACTTCTGGATGAATCTGGCGAGCAAGAACTTTTAATGAGTACCACATAGAGGATACAACCTTTTCACAAGGAAAGGGAAGGTAGGAAGGAGAGGGTCGCAATTCTTCGTCAGGGATAGATTAAAATGTTGTATTAATAATTCAATAAGGGGTGAAATAATGAATCTGTATGTGGGTAGAAATTGCGGGAAGGAAGAGAAAACTACTCAGGGGAGGATTTACAGGCCCCAAGTCTGGAAAGAAGCAGCTCAGTCCTTATGGCAGGAAATGGAAAGAGGCAGCAAAATACAACATCCTGTGCATTATGGGGATTTCTTCAGAGATATTAACGGGGACACCATTTATAGTGACTATGAATCTGAAGACTTCCTAGACGCAGTACAGTCCACTTTCTTAAAACAACTAATTACAGAACCGACTAGAGGTGACAATAATATATTAGACCTAGTATTAACAAATAAAGAAACATTATCAGGGAACAAACAGGGAAAGAACTAGGTAACAGGATCACATGAGCAAATCAGGTTCACCCAAATTGGGAACGAAAAACAACATACTATGTCAGAGTTCCAGACTAATCGTCGGATTATGAGGGGTCAAGAAGGCAATTTATTGTAGGTGAGGTCGCTCTGGAACAGTCAGGTCAGTCACCGGTAGGGACCCAGAGGTCACCGGCTATAATATATTCACTAGTATACTACGTAAAGCACAGGAACAAATTATGTACCATACAGAAAATTAGGCCCAAATAAGAATGACAAGTGTAGATGACCAAAAACACTTAAACATGACAGCGAATAAAGAAAGGAATTCTAAGAAATAAAAGTAGGAGTACATCTCAGAAATAAAGGCAATGAACTACCTAGAACAGCAAGAAAAATGTAAGGAAGGTAAAGACGGACTACGAAAACAGGATAGCAGGATAGCAAAGGAATCCCAAGTGACGCAGGTAGAGCATAGGACAAAGGTCAAGGACAAAGTGGGGGCCTTTTGTGTCAGAGAGAAGGAAGTGATCTCTAGATTGTGGAGAAAATAAGCAAAGATTAAAAAGCTACTTCTTATCAGTTTTCACACAAGAAATTCACGAGGAAATGCCAGAGGAACTGAAATTTAGGGGAAAATGAAGAAGATAAATTAAAGTATCACTATCAGAAAAGAGGATGTTCTTAAGAAGATAAATAAATTAAAGAAGACAAACTCAGGGCTAGATGAAATTTTCCTCGAGTTTAGAAAGTCTAAGGAACAGATTAAGGGGCCCCTCGTAAATTTATATTTAGAATCATTAGACACGGAGCTAAACAGGCAAATGTAGTACCCATATTCAAACAGGAGACAGAGATCAGCGTCAAATTCACCGGGCCAATTAGTTTGACGTCATAGTGAGAAATTTCTTGAATGAATTATAACAAATAGCATCCGATCGTACGAGAAAAGCAAATTAATTCCCACACTTCAACATGGGTTTACAAAGGAAAATCTTGTTCAACAAATCTGCTTGACGTTTTCTAGGAAAGTCTTCGAGGTAGTAGATAATGACGACACCGATGTTATTTAGACTCTAGCAAAGCGTTTGGCGAGAGTACTGCATCAGAGTGCTCGAGAAAAGTTAAGGCTCATGGCATTGAGGGAAAGTTTTAAATTGATAAAATCGCGTCACCGATAGTGTCTGCCAGAGGGTCAGCATAGATGGTAAGAATCTGGAGGGGCTGTGTAACCAAAGCCCCCAGGGGTCAGCATAAGGCCCTCTCTTTAATTATAATCTACAGAAACGATCTAGATACTGGGATCAGCAGTGACATAACTTCAAGTTTGGTGATGACAACAAATAGGGCAGCAAGATTAATTCAGGCAGGATGCAAATGCACTACAGGAGGATTTAAAATGAAACTGCAGGGGTGGTCTGGAAAAATGGCAATGAAAATTCAACACCAGCAAGTGCAGCGTACTTATTATTGAAGAACAAATACTGTTGATGAGCACAGCCTTAACAACATCAACCTGGAGAAGTCGACTTGTGAAAGAGACTTAGGGTACTTTGTAAGCCCGGACCTACAGCCTAGGAAAAAAACAGTGGGGTTAATGTTCGATATAAGGCAAACAGAGTATTAGGTTTTATATCTAGAAGTGAATAAGAGTGCGGAGGTCTTATTGGGTAACCATATCTTGCGCTAGCCAGGCCGCACCTCGATTATGTCGTTCGCCCTGCGCCCTTATTATGGTAAATGGATATCAATTCACCGGAGTCGATGCAACGAAGAATGACGAAAATTATTCCAGGACTTAGAAACCTTCCAGTATATCAAGATAGGTCAAAGAAACTAAACTTGTATTCCCAAAGATTTTAAGCAAGAGTGAAGATAAGAGAAATATTTAAGGGGTGAAAGGAATCAATAAAGGATATAGATAAAAGTTCTATAATATCTGAGCAGGAGGTAATTTTGAGCAACGGATTTAAGTTGGGAAAGTTTAGGTTTAGGAGGAGATAGGAAGTTGAACTGGTTCGCCAAATAGGGTGGTAGACGAGTGGAACAAGTTTACCGACTTTGTAGTAAGTGCTGAATGCTGGTAAGTTTTTAAAAGGAGGCTAGATAGATTCATGGATGATAGAGAGGGTAAGTAGTTTTCTAGGACAGGAGCTGCTGCTTAACAATGCACAGGCCAACCGGCCTATTGCAGACTCTATTTTTTGTTCTTATGCCACCAACACAATTAAGGTCAGCCCCTTCCTACCTAGCCAATTAAGGCAAGGCCCCTGGGTCAAGGAGAGGCAACAAGTCTGCTCCGTCGTCCTGAGATATTTGCTTCTAACCCAATGACTGTGGTACCAGCAATCCACCAGATGGTGTCGTCGGGCTGGCGGCCTGGCTGGAACAATGATGACAGGATGCGCGCTGGGGACATCTCTGCGTCCGGCATACCCAAGTTGACGAAAGGGCATGCTGTCAGCAACACTACATCATTCTCTCCGTCGGGTTCCTCTGCATCACCCCGACAGGAATGAGCCAGCAGGGATGCATTGTTGCCTCCATCCTGGACAGGCTTTGCTGCTTTCTGACGGCTTACCGGCCGCCATGGTCATCTGGTCTCCCTCTAATGTGTGAGTGACAGAGGCATGACTTATGGACTTCACACCCACTGGCTGGATTTTGCTAGACCTGCAAGTACTGGGTTTACGTCTGGCTGGGAGTGAGATCAGTATGAGACATCGCGGGGTCTTTAGGCCGAAGGCGGTGTACACACCCCTTAGATACAGTTACCCATAATCCTCAGGTATATCAGGTAAATCCCAACTCGATCATATATTGGGGGTCAACATGACATCTAACAAGTGGGGTTCTAATTCTTCCTTAATCTGAATGTCTAGAAGTGAATTATCATTTACTTTAACATTATCACGTCTCTAAATGCCTTCATGATATTAAGTAACACAGCGCTTATCTCATTAATCCGAAAGTAACCCATGCAAGATAGCGAGAGAGAAAGCAATAGGTGGTTATGTCATGGAACAGGTGTCATTACTTTCGAATACATGCTACGATGTAATAGTAGAGGAGAGGTCACTGGAGAAGCTCTTTACAGAAATCTATCTCTATATGTCAATACTACACTAAGTTCTAACAACTAAATACGACCAGAAAGGCAGGGGGAAGGGCCAGGGTGAGGAGGCAGGGTGTGTGTTGCAGGGGGAAGGGACATGTGGGTAGGGGCTGGCTGGATGGACAGCGGTGTGAGGAAGAGGTAGGTGTGAGGCTTAGGGAGCGGTTGGGGTAAGTGAGGCGGTTAAGGTGGGCCCTTGATAAACTTGAAAGCAATTGTTTCATTGCAGACTCCTTATGTTCTTATGGTGGCGGGGTGGGGGGGGTGTCTTACTCGTCTCCTCTCGGCCCCATAGCTGGTCATTTAACATATTTCATCTCGCAGAATATTCCTCAAACAGTATAAGAACATAAGAACATAAGAAAATAAGGAGTCTGCACAAGGCCGGTTGGCCTGTGCATGGCAGCTCCTGTCGAGAGTTACTACCACTCTCTATCATCCATGAATCTATCCAGTTTCCTTTTGAACTTTTCCAGCGTTCCAGCACCTACTACACAGTTGCTAAGCTTGTTCCACACGTCCACCAGCCCTATTTGTGAACCAGTTCCTTCCTATTCTCCTAAACCTAAACTTATCCAACTTAAATCCGTTGCTTCGAGTCCTATCCTGCTCGGATATTATAAGAACTTTATCTATATCCCTTATTGATTCCTTTCACCCACTTAAATACTTCTCATCATATCTCCCCGCACTCTTCGTCTTCTAGGAATGCAAGTTTAGTTTCTTTAACCTATCCTGATATGGAAGGTTTCTAAGTCCCGAATCATTTTCGTCATTCTTCGCTGCACCGACTGTAGTGAATTGATATCCATTCTATAATAAGGGCACCAGAACTGAACCGCATAATCGAGGTGCGGCCTGACTAGCGCAAGATATAGTTGCAATACATCTCTGCATTCTTATTACTTACACTTCTAGATATAAAACCCAATACTCTGTTTGCCTTATTTCGAACATTAACGCACTGTTTTCTAGGCCGTAGGTTTTGGCTTACAGTACCCCTAGGTCTCTTTCACGTCTACTCTAGGTTGATGTTGTTAAGGCTGTATACATTATAAGTATTTGTTCTTCCAATATTAAGTACGCTGCACTTGCTGGTGTTGAATTTCATTTGCCATTTTTCAGACCACCCCTGCAGTTTATTTAGATCCTCCTGTAATGCATTTGCATCCTGCCCTGAATTAATCTACACCCTATTTTGGTGTCATCCGCAAACTTGCTTATGTCACTGCTGATCCCAGTATCAAAACACATTAACTTCAAATTCAACCTCAAGATTCTCTCAGTAAACTCAACAGAAGAAAAAAAATCCACTTTCTAATACTTATTATTTATCATACACAAATAAATATACATATAAAACATATTTGGCAAGCGTGGTCGAACGGTTAAGTCACACAGGATGGATATGTTTAAGAAATGTCTACACTGCTGCCCACCATGTAACAGTAACTTCTTTTTATTTACCTTTTATTATTTTCTATATTTCTTAACTCTTTGCTTATTCCCCCCCTTTCTTTTCTCTGTATACCTGTGAGATGGAGAGAGGCTGGGGGGAGGGAGGTAAGGAGGCTAAGGAATGTGAGAAGGTTGTAGTATCGAGATATTAATGTTGTCTAGCACTCAGGATGGAAGGAAACTTTAATGTGGTTTTCTTTGTATATTATATGATATATGATAGACAGTCT
The DNA here is from genome assembly GCF_018991925.1 of Homarus americanus. NCBI lineage: Eukaryota > Metazoa > Arthropoda > Malacostraca > Decapoda > Nephropidae > Homarus > Homarus americanus. The sequence continues at coordinate 7,127,459 of NW_024734940.1, read as the reverse complement.
GGTGCTGGAGGTGCAGAATGAGAGTTGGTTAAGGAGGAAGCTCAGAAGGACAGCTGGGTCGCCATGCTCGCTGCGGGACGAGGCCGCCAGGCAGGCGAGGAGGAGCTAAGGCAGCCAGGCAGCGGCAGAGGAGGAGGTGTTGCCTGTTCAAGAAGATTGGTCAGACTGAATCTCAATGGAGAGACAGAGCTTATATACCCAGCAACCGCTATGAGTCATGTTGGGAAAACCCTAGAGGTCGCCGGTGAATAGTTTCGTTGCTAGGCAACAGCACGTTGGAATGTGATAGCAGGTGGTGAGCTGCTACGCAGTTTGTAGGGGAGACGTCCACTACAAGGTAACGGCCAGTGGTTAGGCCGCCCTCACACCAAGGGGAGAGGGAAGAAGGCGAGACATAAAGATAACTGGGAAATAAGGGTAACATGCGATAACTAAGACCCTAGAGGGCACTGGGTATGGCTATGTTACTACTAATGGGTCACTGTATCACTGCATACCACCAAGACACTTATAACAAATCAACCGTTCTCAATAAGGGAGGGATGAATTAGGACTCTTAGTAACAGTTACTGCATTTATTTAATACTTTCTATTAAGGTTTAGCAATTACACTTCAAAACACTAAACCTTTGCTCCCAGCAAGTTAAATGGGGCCACGTTTCTCACAACAAATGGGAACTTAACGATTTACCAAATACAATACACCCAAATACCTGCCATGTCGCCACCACAGACGTTCCAAACTTCTCTGCACAAAATTCCAACACAGACAGTCGGTTTGAGAACGGGTGACCCTCTTGGTGGCCTTGGTGGGGCATGAACTCAGCCTCCATCCAATCAGCACAGTTAGGCCCATGACACCACACTCACAGGCCACTGTGATTGGCTCATGCTTGGCCGGAAACTTGTGCTGTTCTATGGCAGGTAATCTTTGTCTAAGCCGAATTTTCTGCTTTTCTCTTAACATGGCGCAAACTACTCCAAAAAAAACAGACATTGTTATAGTGGTGGTGGTGGTAGTGGCTGCGTTTGAATAACGGCGGCGGCAGCGGCGGCTGAGCAGTGGCGGCAGCAACGAGCGGCGGGTGGTGGGTGGTGGTTGGAGGTGGTGGATAGTGGTGGTGGACGGTAGCGGTGGTGGTGGTTTTGGTGGCGGTTTTGATTGGTGTTGGTGGTGATTTGTGGTAGTGGTGTTGGTGATTGGTAGGATTGGTAGTAAAGGTAGTAGATGGTGTTAGTAGTGGTGGTGATTGGTGGTGGTGGTGGCAACGGCGGCAGCGGCGTGGGAGTGGTGGTGGCGGCGACTGTAGGTGGCTGTAATGGTGGTAGGGGTAGGTAGTGATGGTGATAGGTCGTAGGTGGGTGGTAACTGTTGCTGGTGGTGGCAGTGATGGTGGTTGTTATAGATGATAGTGATGGTAATATTGGTACAAACTGTGGGATTAAATAAAAACATAAAAAAAGAAAAAGGAAGGAAAAGAACAGCGAGAGAGAAGAATAACAAGAATAAGAATAACAACAAGAACAAGAAAGGGGTGAAGAAAATAAGAAATAATATTAAGATGAAAAGACAAATAAGAAAACATATAAACTAAAAACACGAAGACAAAACAAAAAGGAACCGGAAATAAAAGATGAAAAAGAATAAAAGAAAAAAAAAACCAGAAAAGGTGGTTGAGGAAGTTGACCAACAGGCTCTAAAAAAAAAAAAAAAATACGGCATCGTCTTGGGCGTCTACAGTTCTGGTAAAATAGACGAGAAAAAACTTTGTCACCAGATCACCTGAATTATATATGAAAAGAAAACGAGCACCCGTGTAGCTCACCTGAAGGGTCTTGTCTTAAGTTAGTGTTTTTATAGTTAGTTTATGGTGGGTTAGGTTAGGTTAGGTTAGGTTAGGTTAGGTTAGGTTAGGTTAGGTTAGGTTAGATTAGATTAGGTTAGGTTTTGATTAAATTGGTTTAGATTGTGAGGTTAGGTTAGACTGTTTTAGAGTAGGCTAGGATATAGCGATCGCTGCTGATTGTTTGCGTATGTGTCTGTCTGTTTATCTGTTACTCTGCCTATCTACTTATATATCTGATTATCTCGCTGTCTAATAATCTGTCTGTCTGTCTGTCTGTCGTGATTACCGTCTACCAGCCAACTCAGATACGCTGAATAGGATAGATGAGCACTAAAGAGCCTGTTAACTTAGACAACAAGTAAGAGTATCTTGAGAATTTGATGATGACGGAACACTGTTAAGGTCAGAACATCAGGCGAAATGTTAGAGGGGGAAGACTGACACACAGACACACAAAGATGAGGGAGAGAGAGAGAGAAGCGAACAGGCAAATGAACAGACAGACAGACAGGCAGACAGCGTGAAAGAAAGAAGTGAAAGACAATCGCAGACAAAAAGCAACCCGCTAAATAACTAAAACAACGTTATAAACCTGACCGCCTCAACACTGCTACACCCTGGCCACCTCAACTCCCACCTGGTCACCTCAACACTGCTACACCCTGGTCACTCCAACACTGCTACCCTGGCCACCTCAACCTTTCCACCCTGGTCACCTCAACACTGCTACACCCTGGTTCCTCAACACTGCTACACCCTGGTCACCTCCAACACTGCACACCTGGCCACCTCAACACTGCTACACCCTGGCCACCTCAACACTGCTGCACCTGGCCACCTCCCAACACTGCTGGCCACCTCAACACTGCTACACCTGGCCACCTCCAACACTAATACACACTGGTCCTCAACACTGCTACACCTGGTCAACTCAACACTGCTACACCCTGGCCACCTCAACACTGCTACACAGGCCACCTCAATTCTGCTGCACCCTGGCCACCTCAACACTGCTACACCATGTCACCTCAACAGTACACCTGGCCACCTCAACCTGCTACACCCTGGCCTCAACACTACACACCTGCACCTCAACACTGCTACCCTGGCACCTCCAGTATCACCCTGGCCACCTCAACCTACTGCTGCACCCTGGCCACCTCCAACACTGCTAGACCCTGGCCACCTCAACACTGCTACACCCTGGCCACCTCCCAACACTAATACTGCCACCTCACTGCACTACACCACCGGTCAACTCAACACTGCTACACCCTGGCCACCTCAACACTGCTACACCTGGCCACCTCAACACTGCTACACCGTGGACACCTCAACCCTGATACACCCTGGCCACTTCAACACTGCTACACCTGGCCACCTCAACACTGCTACAGGCCACCTCAACACTGCTACACCTGGCCACCTCAACACTGCTACACCTGGCCACCTCAACACTGCTACACCCTGCTACAACCTGCTGCACCTATACCTCAACACTGCACACCCTGGCCTCAACCTGCTACACCTGGCCACCTCAACTACTGCTGCACCTGGCCACCTCAACACTGCTACATCCTGGCCACCACAACACTGCTACACCTGGCCAACTCAACACTGCTACACCCTGGCCACCTCAACACTCGACACCTGGCTCCTCAACACTGCTACACCTAGCCACCTCCAATGCTGCACCCATCCTGGCCACCTCACACTGCTACACCTAGCCACCTCAACACTGCAACGCCTTGCCACCTCAACACTGCTACACCTGGCCACCTCAACACTGTTCACTTGCACCTCAACACTGCTGCACCTGGCCACCTCAACACTGCTACACCTGGCCACCTCAACACTGCTACACCCTGGCCACCTCAATACTGCTACACCAGGCCACCTCAACACTGCCACACCTGGCCTCAACACTGCTACACCCTGGCCACCTCAACACTGCACACCCTGCCACCTCAACACTGTCTCGTGGCCACCTCAATACTGCTACACCCCGGCTGCCTCAGCTGCTACACCCTGGCCACCTCAACAGCTACACCCTGGCCACCTCAACGCAACTACCTGGCCACCTCATGCTGATACACCCTGGCCATCTCAATACTGCTTGCAGGCCACCTCAACACTGGGCACCCTGGCCACCTCAACACTGCTACACCTGGCCACCTCAACACTGCTACATCCTGCCACCACAACACTGCACCCTGGCCACACTCAACACTGCTACAACCTGCACCTCAACACTGTTACACCCTCACCTCAACACTGCTACACCCTGGCCACACTCCTGCTGCATCCTGGCCCACCTCACTGCTACACACTGGCACCTCAACACTGCAACGCCCTGCTACCTCAACACTGCTACACCCTGGCCACCTCCCACACACACCTGGCCACCTCAACACTGCTACTCTGGCCAACTCAATACTGCTGCACCTAGCCCTCAACACTGCTCCACTCTTGCCACCTCATCTTCCACCTGCCCATCTCTAATGCCCCCACCCTGGCCACCTCAACACTGTTCCACACTATTTTCAACACTACTACATCCTGGCCACCTCCATGCCACTGCACAGCCCACCTCAACTACTGCTACACCCCTGTCACCTCAACACTGCTACACCCTGGCCACCTCAACACTGCTACACCTGGCCACCTCAACTGCTGCACCCTGGCCATCCTAACACTGCTACACCGTGGCCACCTCAACACTGATACACCTGGCCATCTCCAACACTGCTACACCTGGCCACCTCAACACTGCTACACCCTGGCAACCTCAGACTGCTACACCCTGTCACCTCGCCTGCTACTCCTGGCCCACCAACACTGATAACCCTGGCCATCTTAATACTGCTACACCCTGGCCACCTCAACACTGCTACACCTGGCCACCTCAACACTGCTACACCTGGCCCCTCCAGCACCTGGCCACCTCCCAACAGAGTCACACCCTGGCCACCCACAACACTGCCCAACTCACCTTGCACACCTGGCCACCTCCAACCTGTGACACCCTGGCCACCTCAACACTGCTACCCTGGCCACCTCAATGCCTGGTTCATCCTGGCCACCTGAACATACACACTGGCCACCTCAATACTGCAACGTCCTGGCCACCTCAACACTGCTACACCCTGGCCACCTCAACACTGCTACACCTGGCACTCATGCCTCCCTGGCCACCTCAATCCTGCTACCTGGCCACCTCAACACTGCTCCTCCTGCCACCTCAACACTGCTACACCTGCCCATCTCAACCATTACCCACCTCAACACTGATACACCCTGCCCATCTCAACACTGCTACTCCTGTACCTCCAATGCTGCTGCACCTAGCCCACCTGTTTCACACTGGCCACCTCAACCTTACATCCTGGCCACCTCCAATGCTGCTACATTCTGGCCTCCTCAACACTGCTACACCTGGCCACCTCAACACTGATAAACCTGGCCACCTCAATACTGCTACAGCACACTGCCTGCACACCTAGCCACCTCAACACTGCTACACCTTGGCCACCTCGCTTACTGCTGCACCTGGCCACCTCCAACAGTGCTACATCCTGGCCACCACAACCTGCTACACCTGGCCACCTCAACACTGCTGCCACACACTGGCCACCTCAACCTCGTGACACCTTGGCCACCTCAACACTCGCTACACCCTGGCCACCTCAATACCTGGTGCATCTGGCCACCCCTTAACACTACTACACCTGGCCACCTCAACACTGCTACTCCCTGGCCAACTCAATACTGCTGCACCTGGCCACCTCAACACTGCTCCACCCGCCACCTCAACACTGCTACTCCCTGCCCATCTCAACACTGCTACACCTGGCCAAATCAACACTGCTACACTGGCCACCTCAACACTGCTACACCCTGGCCACCTCACTGCTCACACACTGGCCACCTCAACCCTGCTACACCCTGGTCACCTCAACACTGCTACACCCCTTGCCACCTCAACACTGCTACACCTGGCCACCTCCAATTCTGCTGCACCTGGCCATCTCAACACTGCTACACCTGGCCACCTCAACACTGATACACCTGGCCATCTCAATACTGCTACACCCTGGCCACCTCAACACTGCTACACCTTGGCCACCTCAAGACTGCTACACCCTGGCCACCTCACACACTGCTACACCGTGGCCACCTCCATTGATAAACCTGGCCATCTTAATACTGCTACACCCAGGCCACCCCTCAACACTGCTACACCCTGGCCACCTCAACACTGCTACACCCTGGCCACCTCAACACTGCTGCACCTGGCCACCTCAACACTGCTACATCCTGGCCACCCAACACTGCTACAACCTGGCCAACTCAACACTGCTACACCCTGGCCACCTCAACACTGTGACACCCTGGCCACCTCAACACTGCTACACCTGCCACCTCAATACTGGTGCATCTGGCCACCTCAACACTGCTACACACTGGCCACCTCCAACACTGCAACGTCCTGGCCACCTCAACACTGCTACACCTGGCCACCTCAACACTGCTACACCTGGCCACCTCAACATTGCTACTCCTGGCCACCTCAATACTGCTGCACCTATCACCTCAACACTGCTACACCCTGCCACCTCAACACTGCTACACCTTGGCCACCTCAACACTGCTACACCCTGGCCACCTCAACACTGCTACACCTGGCCACCTCAATTCTGCTGCACCCTGGCCATCTCAACACTGCTACACCCTGGCCACCTCAACACTCCCACCACCTGGCCTCCTCACCACTCCTACACATTACCTCAACACTGCTACACCCTGGCCATCTCAATGCTACACCCAGGCCACCTCAACTTTCCACTACACCTGGCCACCTCAACACTGCTACCCACCTTCAACTGCTGCCTAGCCACCTCAACAGTGCTACACCCTGGCCACCACAACACTGCTACACAGCCACCTCAACACTGCTACACCTGGCCACCTCCTGCATACACTGGCCACCTCAATACTGCTACACCCTGGCCACTAAATACTGCACACCCTGCACCTCAACACTGCTACACCTGGCCACCTCCAAAACTGCTGCACCCTGGCCACCTCAGCCTGCTACACTCTTGCCACCTCAATACTGCTACACCCTGGCCACCTCGTGCTGCTACCTAACCACATCAACACAGCTACACCCTG
>NW_024734940.1:7115437-7117937 GCF_018991925.1 Homarus americanus | reverse complement strand
ATTTAGTGCTGATGGTTGATGTTATATGTAGTGATGATGGATGTTGTATATAGTGATGATGTGCAGCAATGAAGCCCTATGGAAATTTTTATTTTCCACACACGAACGATGTCCAACAGTAGTTCATCGTATTCACCTGGAAAATGGACAAAAGTATACTTCACGAAGAGTCCTCAAATCAAATGGCAAATCCTGCTGATACACTCCTCACTGCATTCTTCAAGCTTTCACAGGAAGATGAGTTTGCTCAAATACTCCTGTATGTTGACGTACCAAGTTCTACATATGGTAAGGCTTCAATGAAAAGTTCAGAAAGCTCCAAGGATCCGATGTTGAAGGATATCCAGGGATAAAATTCAGGCAATGCTTTGGGACGTATCTACACGGTTCACCCCAACAACTTTGAATGCTATTGTTTGAGACTTCCTTTTTTGCCACATCCGTGGCCCAACATCATATGCAGCACTCAAGACAGTGAATGGACAATGCAGAACCTATCAGGAAGCGTGTAATCTCCTCGGCTACTGGAAGACGGTCACTGGAATAACGCATTAGAAGAGGCAGCAACTACTCAATCGCCAATGAGAATGAGAACCTGTTTGCCATCATGATTTCCTACATGTGGACTTTCCAACCCAAGCCAGCTCTGGAAAAACCACCAAGAAAGTCTTTCCAGAGGATCTGCTTCAACAAGCAGAAAGGAACATCCAAGAGATTGAGTTCATGGATGACATGTTCAACAGGGCTTTGATCATGCTGGAAGACAAAGTGATGGAGCTATGCGGAAAAACCTGACTGATTTTGGATTGCCTTCACAACCAAGAAGAACCAGTAATTGCAAACAGGAGTTGCTCGAGAGGCAGACTACTCAGTTGAAGTTCTGGTGAATTTTCTTGAATAAAAGCCCTCACCTAGTGCCTCATCAAGCAAATGCTTATGAACAGATCTCAAAAGCGATACAAACGGAGCAGGGGTATGATCTTTCTCGATGCACCTGGCGAGACAGGAAAAACATTCCTGATCAACTTTCTGTTGGCGTCATCAGGGAAAATTGCTCTTGCTGTGGCATCCTCAGGCATTGCTGCAACACTACTAGAAGGCGGATGTACTCAACTTTTAAACTGCCTCTCAACCTCGCTCACAATGAGAATCCAGTACAGCAACATCAAAGGATCGGCAAAAGCAAAACTCTAGAAAAATGCAGCCTCATTGTCTGGGATGAATGCACTATGTCTCATAAGTTAGCGTTTGAAGCATTGGACAGGACCTTGCAAGACATACGAGAAAATGACCAGCTCATGGGTGGCATTACAATGGTCATTACTGTAGACTGCCAGACCCTACTGTCATTCCTCAAAGCACTCCAGCTGATGAACTGAATGCGTGCCCCAAGGCATCATACCTTTGGAGAAATGTTCAGACACTCACCTATCCTGAGCAGAGTACATCTACAAGTCCTCAACTGAGCTCACTAACATGGTCTCCCCCAAACATTATCCACCACTACAAGGATCGCAAGTGGCCTCGTGAACGTGCAATTCTGGCACCCAAAGAATGAAACAGTGGCTGAAATCAACATGACTCTTCTGAGGCAGCTTCCAGGCAGTGAGACCTCATTCAAATCTGTTGATACAGTAATCGACCAGGACCAAGCCCAGTACCCTGCAGAATTCCCTTAATTCTTTGAGGCCACTGGAATGCCTCCTCACCACCTCACTCTCAAGATTGGAACTCAATAATGCTCTTAAGAAATCTTGAACCACCATCCTCTGCAATGGCACAAGACTGGTGGTGAAAAGCATGTACCACATGTACAGGAAGGTACAGTACTGATAGGAAAAGCTAAAGGAGAGGACGTTTTATACCAAGATGGTTGGCCTAAACCTGGTGTTTCTTGTTGGGTACTCCAGGTGGGAACTGGCAAAACCAGTACATACTTGCTGCTAAAGCAAAACCAAAAATGTGGTCTACCTTAATGCACTACAGTGAGACAATGTGAAGCCTCCCGGAGGGTGGCGTCCTACCGTGGCCTAGCGAAAGAGCCGCCAGGAGTCGGCGATTCCGGCTATATATATAAAACAAAGAAGTCTGTCTGTCTGTTTGTTTATTTGTTTGTGTGTGCACACGAGAATCTCGGAAACTACTTTACCGATCTGTAGTGATGATGAATGGTGTTATATGTACTGATGATGGATGGTGTTATATGTAGTGATGATGGATGGTGTTATACGTAGTGATGATGGATGGTGTTATATGTAGTGATGATGGATGATGTTGTATGTAGTGATGATGGATGTTTGTTATATGTAGTGATGATGGGTGGTGTTATATGTAGTGATGATGGATGGTGTTATATGTAGTGATGATGGATGGTGTTATACATAGTGATGATGGATGGTGTTATATGTAGTGATGATGGATGATGTTGTATGTAGTGATGATGGATGTTTGTTATATGTGTAGGTTATGTATCTATGCTACTAGCAGTAGCAACCTTGTA
>NW_024734940.1:7041527-7115337 GCF_018991925.1 Homarus americanus | reverse complement strand
ATCAGTTACGTATTGCTCTGCCTACCCTTCTATATCTGTCCTATGCATGATTGATTACTTCACGCACAGTCGATGACAAGAACATACCTCGAGAGACTTTTATTGACGCTCCTACAAACATTTACACATGCACTGGACACACTGCTCCAGATCACGTGAAAATTAAACAACCTAACCTAACCTAACCTAACCTAACCTAACCCTCCAGATAGTGTTAGGGTATTCAATCATCAGGTGAAATATGCTGGGGTACCTAATATTACGGTGATCCCCTTATTTTGGCAAAAGCAATTACCTGTAATACATCACCTGAGGGAGAAAACCACATTCATTTCAACCTGTTACAGAAAGTAATTTTCAGTCCTGAATTAATGCCACTGAAATCATGGAATTGAATATATTAGTCCGTGTCCTGAGCGAGTTGTAATCCGCTGTCACTCAAGATTGGCTCAGTGTGATAATATGTTATACCAAAGATGTTGAAGCACTTTTGTGAGGCGTTGTGTAGGAGTGATTGTGAGGAGTGTTGTGGAGGAGTGTTTGTGTAGAGGTTGTGGAGGAGTGTTTGTGTAGGAGTGATTGTGTAGGAGTGTTTGTGTAGGAGTGTTGTGGAGGAGTGTTTGTAGGAGTGATTGTGTAGGAGTGTTTGTGTAGGAGTGTTGTGGAGGAGTGTTTGTGTAGGGAGTGTTTGTGTAGGAGTGTTGTGGGAGGAGTGTTTGTGTAGGAGAGTTCTAGGAGAGTGTTTGTGTAGGAGTGATTGTAGGAGTGTTGTGTAGGAGTGTTGTGGAGATGTTTGTGTAAGAGTGTTGTGGAGAGTGTTTGTAGGAGGACAGTAGGAGTGTTTGTGTAGGAGTGTTATGGAGAGTGTTTGTGTAGGAGTGTTTGTGTAGGAGTGTAGGAGAGTGCTTGTGAGGAGTGTTGTGGAGGAGTGTTGTGGAGAAGTGTTTGTGTAGAGAGTGTTGTGGAGAGTGTTTGTGTAGGAGTGTTGTGGAGGAGTTTTGTAGGAGTGTTTGTAGGAGTGTTGTGGAGGAGTGTTTGTGTAGGAGTGTTGTGAGGAGTGTTTGTGTAGGAGTGATTGTGTAGGAGGTTTGTGCAAGAGTTTGTGGAGGAGGTTTGTGTAGGAGTGTTTGTGTAGGAGTGTTGTGGGAGGAGTGTTTGTGTAGAGTGTTGTGGAGAGTGTAGGAGAGTGTTGTGAGAGTGTTTGTGTAGGAGTGTGTGGAGAGTGTTTGTGTAGGAGTGTTGTGGAGAGTGCTTGTGTAGGAGTGATTGTGTAGGAGTGTTTGTAGGAGTGTTGTGGAGGGTCTTGTGTACAGAGTGTTGTGGAGGAGTGTTTGTGTAGAGGTGATTGTGTAGGAGTGTTCTGTGTAGGAGTGTTGGGAGGAGTGTTTGTGTAGGAGTAAGCAGTGAGAGTGTTTGTGTAGGAGTGTTGTAGAGAGTGTTTGTGTAGGAGTGACTGTGTAGGAGTGTTTGTGCTAGGGAGTGTTGTGGAGGAGTGTCAGTGTAGGAGTGTTAGGAGGAGTGCTTGTGTAGGAGTGATTGTGTAGGAGTGTTTGTGTAGGAGTGTTGTGGAGAGTGTTTGTGTAGGAGTGTTGTGGAGAAGTGTTTGTAGGAGTGTTGTGGAGGAGTGTTTGTGTAGGAGGTTGTGGAGGACGTGTTTGTGTAGGAGTGATTGTGTAGGAGTGTTGCAGGAGTGTTGTGAGGAGTGTTCTGTGCTTAGGAGTGTTTGTGTAGGAGCAAGCTGTGAGAGTGTTTGTGTAGAGTGTTTTCAGTAGGGAGTGTTGTGGAGAGTGTTTGTGTAGGAGTGTTGTGGAGGAGTTTTTGTAGGAGTGATTGTGTAGGAGTGTTGTGTAGGAGTGTTGTGGAGAGTGTTTGTGTAGGAGTGTTTGTGTAGGAGTGTTGTGAAAAAAAACACAAACAAAAAACCAAAAAAAAAAAAGAGGAGTGTTTGTGTAGGAGTGTTGTGGAGGAGTGTTTGTGTAGGAGTGATTGTGTAGGAGTGTTTGAAGCTGTAAAAGGAGTGTTGTGGAGAGTGTTTGTGTAGGAGTGCTGTGGAGGAGTGTTTGTGTAAAATATTGTGAAGAAATATTTATGTAAAATGTTGTAGAAAAGTATTTGTGTGTATGAGTTTATATAAGAAATATTTATGTAACAAATGTTATGTAGAAAATATTTATGTAAAATGTTATGGAGAGTGTTTGTAGAGTAAGCTGTGGAAGAGGTTTGTGTAGAATGTTTGTGTGGAGTGTTGTGGAGGGTGTTTGTGTAGGAGTGTTGTAAGGTTGTGGGAGGAGTGTTTGTGTAGGAGTGTTGTGGAGGGAGTGTTGTGGAGTGTTTGTGTAGGAGTGTTGTGAGGAGTGTTGTGTAGGGAGTGTTGTGAGGAGTGTTGTGGGAGGAGTAGGCAGGAGTGTTTGTGTAGGAGTGTTGTGGAGGAGTGTTTGTGTAGGAGTGTTTTGTAGGGGTGTTGTGGAAGTGTTGTGTAGGAGTGTGGCAGGGCCTGGGCCTGTAGGGAGTGTTTGTGTAGGAGTGTTGAGGAGTGTTTTGTAGGAGTGTTGTGGAAGAGTGTTGTGAGGAGTGTTGACCATGAGCAGAGAGTGCCTGTGTAAATGTTGTGTAGGAGTCTTAGGAGAGTGCTTGTGTAGGAGTGTTGTGTAGGAGTGTTTTGGAGGAGTGTTGTGAGGAGTGTTTGTGTAGGAGTGTTGTGGAGGAGTGTTTGTGTAGGGAGGATTGTGGAGGAGGTTGTGTAGGAGTGATTGTGGAGGAGTGTTTGTGTAGGAGTGATTGTGGAGGAGTGTTTGTGTAGGAGTGATTGTGGAGGAGTGTTGTGGAGGAGTGTTGTGGAGGAGTGTTGTGGGAGTGAGGTGGAGAATGTTTGGTGTTTGTTTGTGTGTTTGTTTTATTGTGTATTTGTTGTTTTGTATATATGTGTTTTTATTGGTTTGTATGCATGTGTTTGTTATTTGTTTGTGTGTATGTGTGGGTATTTGCTGGTTTGTTTGTATACGTGAGTTTGTTATTTTTTATGTGTGTGTGTGTGTGTGTGTGTGTGTGTGTGTGTGTGTGTGTGTGTGTACCATTATACATATCCTGAACAGTTTATTGGATATGTCAGTCAGCTCCATGTAAAGTTAAAAAATGTATAGTTATTCGTCTTTACAATTTGAAACGCTGAACGAAATACGTTGATATCTTCTCCAGTGATCAGCATGCGTTGTTGTGTCTGCTTCACCGTATTGAGAAAACGTGTATGTAGAAAATATCTGCAGGAATTATTTGATTCATATACGAGTAGTAACAATATGAATTGATATTTTATTTTTTTTGGGGGGTGGGGTGAACTATATGTCAATCATACAACTGACTGACTGACTGACTGACTAGCAAACTGACTGACTGACTGACTAGCAAACTGACTGACTGACTGGCTGAAGGGAAGTTTCTGATCACCACCTCACTTAACCAATCTGTGATCCATTCTAACATTATCTAATTCATCTTCTCTCCTCTGTTTCTAATTTCGTTAACCTAGTTAATCCAACTTTAGTTAATGTTACCTTAACTAACCTAACCTAACGAAAAGGAACTGAACCTAATCTAACTAAACCTATCTTACCTAACCTAATTTGTTATAACCTGACATAACCTAACCTAACCTAACCTAACCTAACCTAACCTAACCTAACCTACCTAACCTAACCTAACCTAATGAAACGGGACCGAACCTAATCTAACTAAACCTATCTTACCTAACCTAATTTGATATAACCTAACCTAACCTAGCCTAACCTAACCTAATTTGATATAACCTAACCTAACCTAACCTAACCTAGCCTAACCTAATCTAATATAACCTAACCTAACTAGGAGGTACTGAGCCGTCACCTTCCTTTTGTGCTCTTAATTAAAGGGTCCAACTACCTGCCGCGACACACCTTTCCTTCTTTACCTGTTTAATTAACCCCGGGGAGTGTACCTGCCATTTGGGAGTAGAGCAATGCCCTACCTCTATACTCTCTCTCTACTATTTTCACTCTCTCTTCATCATTTTTACCTGCTTTTTTAACTCTCTCTTCATCATTTATCTCTCTCTCTTCATCATTTATCTCTCTCTCTCTCTCTCTCCCTACCTACCCACCCACCCAACGACCGCCCTCCCTCCCTCCCTTCCCTCTCTTTCTTTTTATAACTTTTCCTTTTTCGCTTTTTTATCTATAATTCCTTCTCTCTCTTTCTCTCATTTCTTCGTTTTCCCTACTTTTTCTCTTTATCTTTTTTCTTTCTTTCTTACTCTCTGTTCTCTCCATCTTACCTAGCTCCATCAGGTAGCGCTAGGGTGTCTAATCTTCAGGTAAAATAAACTAGGGTGTCTTAAGTTAACCTAAAAGCAAAAATAGATTCAGTTCAGCGGATGGTACCAAAAGCCGTCTTCGTCGTCTCCACGTCTTGAGACACGAAGGTAAACACATTCTAGGGAGACAGTATAGAAGTGAACCTTTATTGGAATTATCTTTCTCCCCTCTCCCTCGTTTTCCCATTTTAGCTCTTTTCTCCCTTCATCTATCCTCTCCTTCTCTCTTCTTTTCTATCCCCCTTTTTCACCTTCAGTCTCTCCCTCCCTCTCTTCTTATTCTTTCTATTTCTTATTGCCATTTTCTCTTTCCCCTTTCCACTCCCTCCAATGTCCTTCATCTTTCTTTCCCCTCCTCTCCCTTTCCCATTCCCTTCCAATTTCCCCAATTTTCCACTCTTTTCTTTCTTTCCCACCTTCCCCTCTTCCTCCTCCTTCTCCACCCCTCCTGTTCCTTTCCCACCTTCCTCTATTCCTCCTCTTTCCTCCCTTTCACTCTCTCCTTCCTTCCACTCCCCCCCTTCTCCTTCCTCCTTCCCGTTTCCTCCCTCCTCCCTCCCTCTCAACTTTTCGTCTTTTTTTTTCCTCCCACCCACCCACTCCCTCCCTCCTTCCTCCTTCCTCTTCCTCACAATCATTCCTTCCCTCCTTCTTCCCCCTCTCTGCCCCCTGACAGTAGAGAGCCCCGTTGAATACTAATTGCCCGTCGCCAGTATAAGAGCTTAACGTGGGTCCAGATCACAGTCAAAAACACAGAGAAAAGTTGCGTTCACCACATAAGGGGGAACCAGAGCTAACACCACAGCTAAAAAGTTAAAGAAAAGTTAAGTTCGCCAAATATAAAGGAACGAGAGCTAAGATTATAGTTAATATTATCACCATAACAAAATAATGTTGTGCCACCTTCTCTCAATGAACCCCCCTGCCCACACATCCCTCCACCTTCCCTCTCCCTCCTTCCCTCCCTCAACATCAATCCCTTTCCCTCCACCTCCCTCCCCTCAACAACAACCCCCTTCCCTCCACCTCCCTTCCTCCACATCCCTTCCCTCCCTCCCTCCCTCCACCTCCCCTCCCTCCTTCCCTCCACCTCTATCTCTCCACCTCCCCTCCCTCCCTCCACCTCTCTCCATTCACTGCCCCTCCATCCACATCCCTCCTTCCCTTCAACAACCCTCCATCTACCCCCTCCCACTCCCTCCACCACTTCCATGAGAATCAATAGACAGACAGACAGACAGACAGACAGACACTTTATCTTCTTCTTCATCTGCTTTATCTCCTCTTGCCTCCTCTTTTAATTTATCTTCTTCTCCCTTATCTACTTAAATTTCTTTAATTTCTTCCAATTCATCATCTTCCTCTTCCACTTTTCCTCTATTTCTTCCATTTTATCTTTTCTTGTTACCTTCGCTTATCTTTTTTGTTCATTTCTGCTCTTCGTAACATACTTTCCTTTTTTCCGATATTCTTGATTACTATTGTCTCTCTCCCTGAGGTCATTCTCCAGCTTGGCAACGATGCAGTATCTTATCTACATTGCCTCTGTTTCCATGTTTATTCACCTACTTCTTATAATATATATTTTTCTGGTTATTGTTTGGGACTTACACAAATGGTGAGGATCTCTCTCTCTCTCTCTCTCTCTCTCTCTAGCCCTGTATGTCTGTCTCTGTCTCTGTCTCTGTCTTACTCTTTTACCTCGTCTACTTCTCTTTGTTTCACTCTCTTTACCACCTCTTCTTCTCTCTCTCTCGCTCTCTTCCCCCCGTGATATGTGATGCTGACTAACATCTGGCCTATGTTTCTGTTGGGTAAATCCTCGGGGGGATTTAACTCGTATAAGGAAACGCTACTATGACTAGGATTTCACGTCTGGGTGACTCCCGCCTCGACGTAAATGGCAAGAAACTTTAGACTGGGAGAGATAAAGTTATGAAGGAAACGGTCTTGGGAGATCTTAGATATTTGGTTCAGAAGATGAGATGATAATTAAGAGATAAGGCGAAATAGACTAAGAGGTATCTCTAGGATCAGATAAGAATAAGGGGAGATATTAAAGGAAGTAAATAGTCTTAGAGAATTAGTAAGGAAGATGAGATGCAAATTAAATGGGGAGACTGACGAGATGAAAGAGACCAAAGCATCTCTAGGACAGATGAAGAGGGAGATAATGAGGTGGTGTTTGTTTAATTGTTATGGTGTTAATGCTTCTGTACCTGTATTTACACTTAGTATTTAAACCTGTACCTGTATGCAAGATCTAATCCTGAACAGTGTTTGTGTACCTGTATATGTGCCTGTAATATAAACTGTACCTGTAAAAACATGTATCTGTAATAATCTGCACCTTTACCTGTGATAAACTGTACTTGTACCTGTAAAAACCTGTAACTATTCCTGTAAAATGTGTATCTTTAATAACCTGTACCTATCTTATACTTCTAATAACCTGTACCTATAAAGACCTGTACCTGTAACAACCTGTAGCTGTAAATGCCTGTATCTCTACCTGTACTGTGATAAAGTCATATTTTAGAGGTGTGGATAGAATTCAGTTTTGAGCCAAAATCTCGCCAGAACCGCTCGTAGCATCAGTGCCATGTGAGCCTACGCCGTAACCAATCACAGGGGGCTTGTGACATGACGTCAAAGGGTGAATCCTCCTTTGTTTCAAATCCAGTGTGTGCTGGGGTGTTGTGTAAGATAATGTGGCTTGTCTGGGCTTATTATGGCGAGATATATAGGCGTAGTCCTTAAGCATTATCAGTTGTTCGACTCTATATGGTGAGAAATATGGTATTTTTATTAATTAGTGTAGTTTGTAAAGCAACTCATTTTTAAGATCCTTTTAAATGCATGCTGAAAATTCTACGAGAATAACTTGATTTAAATGAAGCAAGTGAAAATACCCGATGAATAATTATAAGTGCCTTAATGTTTATGTAGTAAGTCGTAAGGAACCATTCTAGATTATTCATATCCCTACAGTTATTATCTCTCTCTCCGTCTCCCTTCTGTTCCTCCCACTACCTCGACATACCAGGCCAACCCTTCGGGGGGTGAACACATCGCACTCCCCTCCAGACCCCTCCTCTCCCACACACTCCGTATAAATGTTAAGTAAAGAAAGAGTGGGAGAATAAATAAGAACAGAGAAATGATGTAAATGTATAAATATGGTAAGACAATAAGGTAAGATAAATAGTATAGATCAAGAATTAAAGAAGGAAGGAACAAAGTTAAATAGAAAAAAGGAGATAATTGAAGTATAAATAAACCTAATTCGATAGAGTACCTGTAATAACCTGTAAAAAAATCTCTACCTGTATCTAACAAACTATATGTATAACAATGCCATTTAGTTGAGAAAAAGACACGGATCTGCCACTGGTCAGCTCTCGGGGTCATCCTACGTCAGCAGCACATAAATTAGCATTCCATTTTTCTCGTCGACGGAAGGGTCAACAATCCCCCAACATCGAGATAGGTCAAACGATTCTCAGGTGAGGGTCATGCATGGAGACCAATAAACGTCATCACATGGGTTGGGTGCTGTGGAGCGACTGGTATGTTGACCACTGAGATGAAGTCATTTAATTTGTGGTTGCTGTGTTGACTCATCCATGAGGACTAGCATCACAATTAGCGTCTTGTGGCTCTGTACAGCGCAGGTTGTTGTGGTTGACTACTGTGGTAACTAGCAACCAATCTGGCGCCTTGCTGTCATAAATAGTGCCTATCTGTTGTGATTACTGTGGTTGAACTAGCTGTGAGGTCTTTGTGGCTGAATCGTCCTGCTGGTGTTGTAGACTGTTGTGGCAAAGAACACCTCATAACCTCTGCTGTGGTGATAACAACTGCTGTGATGGCGTTTTACTCTTCTCTGTCTGCTGTGACAACGAACATCAAAGCCAGTAACACCTATCCCCAGTAACCTCTGCTGTAAGTGATAATGGCCGCTGCTGTGGTGATTACTGTGGTTAAGTTAGCCAGCAGGAGGGTCGCTCTTTGTAGCGGAATAATCCAGCAAGAGACCTGAGCCACATCCTCGGCAGGTTCAACCCGCTGTGGCCATTGTAAAGGAACTTCAAAGGTCACAACATCGAAGGATCAACCAGTGAGTGGAGGGGGAGACCGCTAGATTGTCTGGCATTAGTGAGAGAATTTTTTTATAACTTACGTCCATCCAACTCTATTCAACTATGTCACCATACATACATACATACATACATACATACATACATACATACAGTGCATACGAGAGATAGACAGTACCCAAAGGCAACTATTTACCGAGTCAAAGTTCTCTCTCACTTTCTTATCCTAAAAAGCAGTTTAGTTTATTTTTCCTCTCTTTCTCCTCCCCCTCTCTCTCTAATTTTCTCTCTCGTCCATCATAAGACAGATTTGGGTTAATTTTTGAGGATGAGTGGACGGTCATAATTCAGTGTTCCTTCTCTCTCTCTCTCTCTCTCTCTCTCTCTCTCTCTCTCTCTCTCTCTCTCTCACCATAAGGCTTAGGTAGGTTATTTTTTGAGAAGGAGGAGGGTGAAGGTCGTAATTCAAGGTTCCTTAGTGAAGATTAAGTTGTGCTCTTCTCAGCAACTCTGGCCCCCGTAACTCACATCAGCTGAGTTACGGGGGTCCCCAAGCGGCCATGAAGACCACGCAGGATTAGGCACAGAAAGAGAGAGAGAGAGAGAGAGAGAGAGAGAGAGTTCGATATACACAGATCAATCGTGAATTATTAATATCTCACCTCCATCCCTTTGCACCATCACACTCAGCCCTTTACACACACACACACACACACACACACACACACACACACACACACACACACACACACACACACACACACACACACACACACCACACACAGGAAAGCAATCAGTCAGCCTTCAAAATAAACTGAATAATTAACAACCAGTAAACAAAACAAAAATAGAGTTTACATTCTGTATAAGCTATAGAGATAAATTTCTTATAGGACTCTCTCTCTCTCTCTCTCTCTCTCTCCTGTACAGTCCAGTTGCCTCTACTCACGCCTTTAACAATAACAGTGACTCAGTAAACCTCGTGTCATTCTGTCGTACTTGTTTTGAGTATAAAGAACTTCTAAATTGCCGCCTGTCGGGTGAGGGATAGACGCACCAACTGACTCTGTATAATTATGTAATGTGCATTTAGTTGTAATTGAAAGTGGCATTGCTGTCGTGTAAGGCCATCTGAAACCAACAATGTTTGTAATGTTTGTTTGGAAACAATAATATGAGATGGAAGGACCTTGGACTCTACCGCCAGTTATCCGTCCATCAACTCCGTCCTCCCGTCACCTCACGGCATAGTTTACACCGGGTTGAATTACATTGTCTTCTCTCATTATGGTAATGCAATCTATGATGATTAGAACAAAGATTCACATGAGGTTTACTGATTCACTGTTGTTAATACCCTTTTCTCGGCGTTGCCACCACGACACAGTTTTACAATGAAACTGCTGGGATTTTGTTCGAGAGGTCCTTCATATTGCCCCAGCAGTGATGTGTCCCTTGGCCCCATTTTTCATATATATATATATATATATATATATATATATATATATATATATATATATATATATATATATATATATATATATATATATATATATATATATATATATATATATATATATATATATATAATACTGGAAGCACTTTAGGGTCCTGGAGGGTGATGATACTGTCAGTATTAAGAACATTGTTGTTTTGACAGATGCTGACACTGCCTGCAGCCGCTGCACCTTACAAGGGATCATCACCAATACATCCACATCCAGAGTCACCATGACAACCACAGTTCCCCCAACTGATTTTTATTGTAGAATAAGATTGGGCGTAGCTTCCTTGGTAACGAAATTCCCAGAGCTGGAAATTTTTCAACAGCCTACAAGTACAAAACAAAATAAACTGAGAAAGTCCACATATTGTCTGTAAACTATACTCCATGAGTGCATTACGGACGCCAGGAAAAGGTCCAGAAATGGGGTTGTTCCGATTACAGGTGGGAGTGGGATTGAAGCAAATGACATATTTAGTTTTAAATTGTTAATCACAATTTTTCTGATATAAATATTATTTCAGAGGAGAAAGCAGGACTTGTACTAAACAGGGACCAAGGGAGCAGCCATCACTCTTGGCTCAAGGATGTCCACAATGATTGTTTGCTTGAAACTCTTGCAGCATCTTCTTGGCCAGCTAGATCCCTGACAACAATGGCGGCTGATCATTTGGTGCCTTTGATGCATAATGAGGGATGTGATATAGCTCTTACCCAGCTTGTGACCTCACCAAATGACCTGCATTACAGAGATCCAATGTTTTACCGCCAGATACCGATAGCAGTGTTCCAGTCAGAGCAGGATAAGATGAGGAATATTCTCAACAGTTGCGGTGTTTAGTATACAAATCGATGGCGGTGTTGATAAGCGGATGAATGATCACAAGTTTGTAAGTGCTAGACTCACAATGAGTGATAATTCAAACCACGGAAATTTCATGTCCTCATTAACCCCTGAAGAGAATCGGGCCAACGGCCTTCTGGAAGCAGTTAACGATGCTCTCAAGCTGTTAGGACCTAAACACAACATGAAGTTAACAGGGCTTACTGCTGACGGAGAGGCAGCTAACACTGGACGTAAAAGGTGGACTCCAGCGTTTACTTAGTGATCATCTTGGTCGGGAAATATGTACATAAGAACATAAGAACATAAGACAATAAAGAGTCTGCAATAGGCCGGTTGGCCTGTGCATGGCAGCTCCTGTCGAGAGTTACAACCACTCTCTATCATCCATGAATCTATCTAGCCTCCTTTTAAGACTTTCCAGCATCCCAGCGCTTACTGCAAAGTTGCTAAGCTTGTTCCACTCATCTACTACCCTATTTGTGAACCAGTTTCTTCCTATCTCCCTCCTAAACCGAAACTTATCCAACTTAAATCCGTTGCTACGAGTCCTATCCTGCTCGGATAGATCAGATTTAGCTGTAGAGGCCATCGTATGTACAGCACCAGAACTAAATATCAGGATGGCTGAAGTCATTGCCATATCACCCTTCTTCGAGGTTTCTAAAAATCGAACCAAGCTCCTGCTTACCACTCAACCTGGGGCTAGACAGTTTCCACTGCATCTTGACTTCTTGTTCGCCCAGTACCAGCTGCAATTGGTTGATGATAATCTAACAAACTTGTGTGGGTGCAAGAAGGTTAGTGGAGACTGGTGACCACAAGAAGAAGGCAGAGGCACGGGGGCTTGTGCACACCTGAAACTCATCTCAGGTGTGACTAATAACATTGATGGGTGACTTCCTTGAGGTGCTGTATATAAAATCTAAAACAAACAAAAATAGATACATAAGAACGACCTGTTGTTGGGTGATATCTGCACCATCTGTGAGGCGGCGGTAAAGAAGTTGATCTCTTGGGTCAGGGTCCATTTCCAGGGAGACTCGAGATGAAAGGAGGATTTTCACCGGACTGGCAGGAATCGTCAGTACGCAAAATTACTCACAGTCTGGTGACCACCAATAGGAGGAGTTCCAGTGCAATCAGGGTGGAAGTGATTCAGACCGCTAAAGTTTTCCAAACTGCATGAGGGCTTGCATACTGAGCAAGATGAGTTAATTCATCAACTGTAAAGAACTGTGGCAGCATCTAAACTCAGCCAGTTTGTTGCTGACGGATCTGTGCTGGCTGACCGGCTGTTTCCTGGATCTGTAGACACATTCACAGATGAAGCCTGTGAACATTGGCTACAAATCATATCTGTCCGGCTCCGGCAACTGATACCAGTGACATTCGACACTATTCAGAAAACCTTAGCAGCATTTGTCACCAGGTCACCACACTCAGCGCTAACAGAGAGTATTAGCCGTCACCACTAGTACCATTGTTGACGACCGACGGACTTCAGTGCTGAAGGAGACCAGGAATACCAGGCTCAGACTCCCTTAACGGAGTAGGAAGAGCATCATGTGATTCTCGGCTGGTTAGGTGAAGATGTGTGGCTATGCACCAACTGCTTAGGTGTACTGTATACATGTAGGGACTTGACCGAACAGGAGATGAGGAATATAATGTTGTTAATAATAATAATAATAATAATAATAATCAAGTCTTATCAGCATTGGTTAATTTGTCTTAAAATAACTTGATGGTCCATCATAAAATACCTGTCTGCTATAGTTATAATCTCATATCTTCATAGGGGTATATGTTACAAAAGATGTTTCTTCAATTAATAAATTACATATAACAATAATTTAATAATTTTGACTTTAGTTAACCCTTGTGCAATTGAAAGCCTTATATATATATATATGCTTTGTTACATTAAGACGTTTATGATATTTTTGTTATTGTAAACTGATATTGCACAGATCTGTCAACAATAATGGCTATTTGCGGTTTCTTTAAAGAATGACTTGCTGTCAACTAACTTAACAAAAATGTAAAATTGCCAAGAAGCAAGATTAGGTTTTAAGTTAACTTGAGATTACACTTCCTTATCATTGTAATGATCTGTAAAAGTTTTACCCTGTTTATTTTTAATGCTCATGTGAGGTTGCCTATATTGTTCCCTTAAAAATGTGCAAACCGTTTCTTTTTTTACTTTACTCGAGTGAATTTTAATATTACAGCGTGGAAATTTTTGAAGTGTTTTTACCTCTTGTCAAATCACTAGTACTGACAGCTGCTATTGCGATTAAAGTATCCCAACAGCAACAGTCTAAAAACCGACAACATAGTATAAATTTATCTAAAACATTTGAATATTCTTACATCTAAATACATAAAGTAAAATGAATCGATTTTTCCCATGTCTCTAATCTGTGCTGTAGATTTTCTTTGCCATTAATGTGACGGTCGCTCTCACTCAATACAGTTCTGAGACATCTTGCAGCAAGTGTTTATTTTGGTTGGTAATTTATTTTAGTCATTATCTTGAGCTGTTTTGTTTTTTATACCATGTTATGCTTTTGTCTTGATTTTCGTGGACTCGGCTAAGGCTTACAATGGTCGTGTGGGAAGGTGGAACTTTAGAGAAAACAATCGAGAAAAAATGCCTCACCTTGATTCTTTGGTATTCAATGTTATGAATCACAAAGATGTATTCGTTAACATCGTCATACAAATTCACACTGATTCAGCATGTACACGGCGGGGATACAATAGTGTGTGGTGAGAATATGTGGTGAGAGTATGTGGTGAAAGTATGTGGTGAGAGAGGAAAGGAGGTATAAGTCAGACTCAAAGAACCTTGTTGGGCAGCTTCTGAGGCGAAATTACTCACGGCACAAAAAGCCATACTTGCTTTAATTAAAACACAAGTGAGAACACGAGAGAGAGTGAGGGAGAGGGAGAGAGGGGGGGTGGGAAAGGGAGGGAGAAAGAGAAGGAGGGAAGAGAGAGGGGGAATGGGAGGGAGCAAGGAAGGAGAGAAAGAGGGGGAAAGGAAGAAGAGAAAGAGGGGGAGGGAGAAAGAGAAAGGGAGAGGAAAGAAGAGAGATAGAAGGAGGGGGGGGGGAGTGAGAGAGGGAGGGAGGAAGTGAGAGCAGGAGGCAGACACAGGCCCTCCTTGTTCCTGCGTCACAACAAATTAAAGCATCTCGCACATTTCTTGTTCCTAAAAGATCTTGTGAAAAAAAAACACAGAAAAGATTGTTAGTCAAGAGGAAACATTTACAGCGAGAAAAATACTCATCAAGTAGGGGGAAAAAACCTTCAACTCTGGCAGCCGCTAAATTGCATTGTAGCGAAAGTTTGAACGTAAGCTGTGACCTTGACTTTTAACCTACATCTTCGAAACTTAGGCTGTGTTACCTATGGCCTTCATCTGAATAATCTACTTTTTTTTTCATTCGTGTATGGGGTCCAATGGCCATGTAATATTCATATAGATATACAAACGCATATACATAATCAGTTTAAACACTTGCGTATATATAGTCTCAACTCTCCTCAGAACGTGTCAGAGTTAGTGTTTGGGGCTCTGTATGTGTGTATGTCTGTCCCCTTTAAGCAATTACTTAACCAGGTTGGTGTTACGACGTGTGAGTGTTGACTTGGTGTCGGGCGCCGTACAGGGCTGGCTGGCTGGCTGAGTGTTCACTGGTCTAACACAAAATACACGTTTTATTTTGTTTTTATTTTACAACTGTGTAATTACCACCGTTGGGCTTTTATGCTTTTAAATTTATTCAAGTCGTTTTTATATTGCCTACGGGTATGTGTGTTTGTGTGTGTGTGTGTGTAAATATCTACACCTGGACCACCTCAGTTCGGGCTCGACTAACACAGAGCCTGCCTTAGTAACAACGCGACCCACACCGAGAACTCTTCCAGTTATATATCACGGGGGCCAGTCTAATTAACTGTACAATATTTAGACTTGTAAATATCACACTGTACATGCACACCAGTTCTGACTCTGGATACCCCTCCCCCCTTTTGTAGAAGACGTGGACGTCCAAAAGGACTATAATTATCGACAGTCTCAGGCATCTACTGATATCAACGGGACTCTAAATAACTACAAGCAAATTACTTTTAAGTGGGACTGTATACTGACAAATCTCACTCCTCACAGGCCTGCAAGTCACAGGCCTATTCTAAGGAGTCCAGCTCAAGACTACCAAGGGACTTGGCTATGCCACGCCCGTACAGAGTAATACCCGCACTCGCCACCAGAGCGATCTATTAGTCAAGCTTCTAGAAGGTATTAAATGTTCATAATTAAACATCCATGGTTGTAAGTTATTAATTACTTACTCTAGATAATGCAGTTTGTAAATTATACTGGTTACAGATTGCTCGGCCACGTCGTGTCGACCGTCCTCGGGTGACTAAAATAAAAGAAAAAGTCCTAACACATGGGTATTGCTAAATGCCTACCATGGTGATGATCTCAAATGATTACCACTATGTACTGCGTTATGCTGCGTAATGAATAATATTAGGGACAGCTGCCTGTATAACACATTTACCTAAAGTTGGTTTACAAAGCTACTTCCTTACATAAAAGACTACAGCAAATATAACTATTATAGTGGTAATAACAGCAAACACCACCAAGGCTGAAGTCACTGTGGGATGAGTATCATCTGTCACAAATATCAGTGGGTGCCACAAGGCTGCATCAACATCGCTATCGGTATCCATTGATTTATCCTTCAACACTGTAATGTTTGTGATTACTTCACCACGGTGTAACTTCTGAAGGTCCAATGGGTGAGAGACGATAGGTTTCCTGAGGACGGACGATGCGCCATGGCGTGTGGTTCCCCATATGGTGCGCAGACTTGACGGCAGTGAACATTGTCGTGGTAACTTATAGCGTCCTCGTCCCACAGTGAAGCTTCTAGGCGATTCATCAAGGCAGACCACTACAACGGGCAGCTCCTGTGGGAAATACAAATACACAGTACCCTGGATCTCTTCTAAAAGTACACTGTCAAAGTGTCTGTTAACAAACGTACATTACTCCAAATTTTTCGTGTTATTGACAAAGTCCATCTCACTGTTTGAATAAGACCCGGCTATATTAATTCGTGAAGGATAACAAATGAGATTACTTGACTCCTTCTGGCATATAGCATATGCTGACAGAGGTGGCGTCGCCATGAGGGATCTATCTCTAGACAGCAGGGTAGATGTGGAAACGTTAATTATTATTACAGCTTGACCATGTTTATCCACGAATGGCAGACAATATAGTTTGATCGGGTGTGACAGAAACAGAGAGAAGACTGTAATAATTTCATCTAGCTTCCTACCATGATTAGCTAACAGATGAGATTGGTTGGACAAAAATGCGGAATTATGATCGGCCTGTTGTTTAAGTACATTAATCTGTTTCTGCAACTGGGCTAAGTCATCTTCTGTGGCTACTCCTTACAATGATTTATGAATGTAGCCAAGGAAATTTAGAAGACCATCCTTCTACTCCCTTCACTATGTGCAGGTGGAGCAATAGGAGAAGGTGTGGTGGTTGTACCCATATGGGACTGCGGAAACTGGTGAATAATGAGGTCCAAAGATGATTTGGTACGCTCCAGTTGTCAAGTCCATTGAGAGTGAATAGGAGTGTCATCCACAGTAGACTCATTAACCCTTTTTGTGAGATAAGCCAAGTTATAAGACAAAGTAGATAATGTGGCGACTATATTAGGTAATGGTTCTGCAAGTAAAAGTTACTCATCAGAACAGCAATGTCCATCACACGTGGATCTTGTACACAATTGACATGTAGGAGAAGAAAGAACAGTAGGGTTCAGCGGCACTATGTGACTGGGCTGCTCCTTGGGGCTTCAGAAGTTTGAGGTTGTCTCCGTGCTTATGTCCTGTTTCCCCTTATGAAATTATTCACCAACAGCAATTATTCCTGGAATCATTGGATAATAAGGAACGGCGACGAAACTTGGTGATGACAGGATTGTCAGAGGATGCTGATGAAAAGGGAGCGACGGACAACGATAAGATACGAAAGGTACTGGAGGCTGCGGGATATCAGGATGCCGTCGACCTAGTGAATTGAGGGGTGAGGCGGCTGGGCCAGCACAACGAACGCAAGAAGAGACCGATTCATGTAACGGTAGAGGACCAGAGGAAGAGGGACAGTATTTTGAGAGTGGCAAAACAGCTGAAAAACGCCGGAGAACCAATGTCGACTATATATATTAAGAAGGATGTCCACCCACCCGTGAGGAAGGAGGCAGCATGGCTTTGGATGCGGGAACAGGAAGAAAAGGAGAAACCTGAAAATGTTGGAGTGAATATATATTTTGATTGGAAGAATCGAGTGTTGCGGAGGGACGGCATCATCATAGACAGGTATTCACCTCGGTTTTTTCTAACTAGTAGACAACATAACGCTGTTTACAAGTTAAAATTGTGTTCATGGAACATCGCTGGACTTAAGAATAAACTTCAGGAGCCAAATATTTTGAAATTTGTTCTCAATTTCGACATAATTTGGCTATTACAAACAAAGAAATATTTCCAATTGAGGGTACCTGGATTCAATGTTTATACCAATGTATCAAAGGAAGGCCAACACAGAGGAGGAGTAGTGATGCTTGTTAGCTGCAAATTATCAGAAAACATCTCTTGTGTAGACACCGATACTGAACGCCAGATCTGGGTGGTGATGTCGGGGTCACCGAGCCTCAAGCTAGGTGGCGTGTACATACCTCCAGAAGATTTACCGTATTACCAACCATCACACTACGGTGCACTTGCTGCGCACACTTCGGGGACCCGGGAAAGTGATCACGATCGGAGATTTCAAAGGGAGGGTTGGAGAGCCGCTCATCACGGATCAGGATGGTGACGTATATGAATACAGTGGAGTAAAGGATTATACTGTCAATAACCACGACAGAGCACTGGTAAATATGTGTGTCAACAACTCTATGGTTGTAGCTAACCACCTAACATGTAATGGAAAACAGTTAGACGGCGATTTATCATTTAAACGGAGGGATACATGGATATCTGAAATTGACTTGTGTATCACGAAGGATGAATGCATAAAATTAATTGAAGAACTAGATGTGTCCAGGATGTTGGAGGCTCCGACCACGCCCCACTCTGCATCACGTTAATAAGCGACAACAATACTCCTGCGTCAGCGGCCCGGCTGTTAGAGAGGTCATCGGCGTTAGGACATTCATACTACCGACCACCGACACGACACAAATTATGGAAGAGTCTGTACTGTATCATCAGGCAATTGACACTGAAGAACTGGCGAGTGCACTATGGGACGTGGAACCACCCAACGTGACTGGTGGCAAGGACGTCGGCGCAGCTATTTCAGAGGGATGTCACATCATTATGAACACAGCTAACAGGTTCGCCAAGCAACAACCAGGATATGGAAACGTGTGGGACAAGGCTCAGCAACAATGGAAAAGATTATTGGATGAAAATGATTGTAAATTGATTTGGAAATCGATTAATTGGAAAGGAAACATTGAATTATGTAATGTGGAACAACCGGTTGATGAACAGTTTAAGAACATTTTGAAAAACTTTTAAACCCAACGAACGTCCAAGACATGGGATTTGACGATGGTGAAGAGAATGTTCTCTACATACCAGTATTAGAGAGAGACTATATCAGCCACAGCTCATTATGAGTCTTACTTACAAAACCCGAAAGCATAATAGTTTTGTCTCATTTAACTGGAAAGCGATATAGAATTTGTTTATGAATAGCAAAACATAATTTCACGATTCTGTTTCTCTTTTCTCTGTCTTAAGTTCTTGTCTCTCTTCTGTCTCAGGTTCCTGTATCTCTTCTCTGTCTCGAGTTATTGTCTCTCTTCTCCGTCTCAAATTCCCGTCTCTCTCTCTCTCTCTCTCTCTCTCTCTCTCTCTCTCTCTCTCTCTCTCTCTCTCTCTCTCTCTCTCTCTCTCCTCTCTTTTACCACTTATATTTTTCTCCTCCTCATCCTCCTCATCACATCCTCTCTCTCCTCTTCCCTAATCCCTGTTCTTTCTTCTCTCTTCTTTCTCGCCTCACCCTCCCCTCTCCTTTACCCCTATTTCTGTGCTTTCTCCCCTCCTCCTCTTCTTCCTTCTTACCCCCTTCCCTCCTCACCCCCTCTCCTCTTCTCTTATTCCCATTCCTCTCTCCTCCTCTCCCTCCCCTCTTCCCCTATTTCTGTTCCTTCCCCCTCATCACCCCCTCTCCTCCTCCCCCCCTCCTCACCCTCTCTTCCCTAGTCCTGTTCCTTCTCCCCTCATCACCCCCCTCTCCCTCCTCCTCCCCCCCTCCTCACCCCTCTCTTCCCCTAGTCCTGTTCCTTTTCCCCTCATCACCCCTTCTCCCTCCTCCTCCCCCTCCTCACCCCTCTCTTCCCTAGTCCTGTTCCTTCTCCCCTCATCACCCCCCCCTCCTCCCCTCCCCCTCCTCACCCTCTCTTCCCCCTAGTCCTGTTGCTTCTCCCCTCATCACCCTCCCCTCCTCCTCCCCCTCCTCACCCCTCTCTTCCCCTAGTCCTGTTCCTTCTCCTCATCACCCCCTCCTCCCCCCCTCCTCCACCCTCTCTTCCCCTAGTCCTGCTTCTCCCCTCATCACCACCCCTCCCTCCTCCTCCCCCCTCCTCACCCTCTCTTCCCTATCCTGTTCTCCCCTCATCACTCCCCCTCCTCCTCCTCCCCTCCCTCCTCCTCCTCCTCTTCCCCTAATCCTGTTCCTTCTCCTCCTCCTCCTCCTCCCCTCCTCCTCCTCCTCCTCCTCCTCCTCCTCCTCCTCCTCCCTAAAGACCTCATGAATAATTTATGATCTGGCGACTTGTATAAGAGTTGTTTTCTTCTTGTTGTAAACCTGACGTGAATGAATAGAGTTTCTTCCCTGTTAACTCTCTCTCTCTCTCTCTCTCTCTCTCTCTCTCTCTCAATATTTTGTTCTGTCACACATACTTTAACCAAATCAAGCCAACCCTACCCTACCCTACCCTACCCTACCCGATACCTACCCCTAATACCCTACCCACATACCCTACCTACCTACCTACCCGATACCCTGCCTACCCTACCTACCCTACCCTGCCCCTACCCTATACCCTACCCTACCCTATACCCTACCCTACCCTACCCTACAAAGAAACACGAAAACGCCTAAAAAACACACCATTGGCGTTAGTATTTCATGATTGTCAGTAACTAAACCTCGACAGGACAGAGACATCAACTGGACAACGATTCCATACTCATTGACATTGTTAGATCAGCCTTAAAGATAAAACTAACATAGAAGGACAAATTGCTAGAGTGTATGAGGAGAGAAATTGATTGTGTGTTTGAGGACAAATATTGGTAGATTGACGACAAGTAGTGGTAGATTAAGTGACGACAAGTATTGGTAGATTGAGTGAGAACACGTAAGAACATAAGAACATAAGAATGAAGGAAACTGCAGCGGGCCTATTGGCCCATACTGGGCAGTCCCATTTACACCCAACCCCTATTGCTCATATAAGCATCCAACCTATGTTTGAAGCTCTCCAGCATATTCGAGTTAATGATGATATTTGGTAACTTGTTCCATTCATCCACTACTCTATTTTCAAACCAGTGTTTACCTATTTCGAGCCTTAATCTAAATTTGTCTAATTTACAACCATTGTTACGAGTTCGCTCCTGGTTGGATAGTTTGAGTACCTTTGTAATGTCCCCTTTGTTTAGCCCTGACTTCCATTTATACACCTCTATCAATCGCCCCTCGCTCTACGTCTCTCGAGGAAGTGCAAATTAAGATGCTTTAACCTGTCTCTATACTCAAGGTTTCTAATGCCCGGGATTAGTCTCGTCATTCTCCTCTGAACGCTTTCTAGGGATTCTATATGCATTCTGTAGTACGGTGACCAGAACTGAACCGAGTTATCCAAGTGAGGTCTCACAAGCGCAAGATATAATTTTAGGATAACCTGGCTACTTTTGTAATTAACTCTCCTTTGCATGAACCCAAGTACTTTATTAGCCTTGTTACGAGCAAAAACACATTGTTTACTTGGCTTAAGGTTCCTACTTATCATTACTCCTAAATCTCTTTCGCAGTCGGATTTCTCAATGGCATCGTTGTTCATCTGGTAACTGGTTTCTCTGTTTACATCTCCTATACTGAGAACTTTACATTTGTCCACGTTGAACTTCATCTGCCATTTCTCAGACCATTCGAAAAATTTGTTTAGATCCTCCTGTAGTTTTGCTGAGTCATCGTCAGATTTAATGACACGTCCTATTTTAGTGTCATCAGCAAATTTACTTATGTTGCTGTCTATGCCGATATCTATGTCGTTTACGTATATAATATATAATAATGGTCCAAGTACTGAGCCTTGGGAAACTCCACTAGTGACGTTGCTCCGATGGGATTTAGTGTAGTTAATGCTCACTCGCTGTTTCCTGTCCTGTAACCACGCCCTAATCCATTTAAGGATATTACCTTTGATGTCATGTGCGTCTACCTTTCTAATTAGTCTTTCGTGGGGGACGCTGTCGAAGGCTTTGCTAAAGTCGAGATATACCACATCATAATTGTGCCCCTCGTCCACCGATTCGAAAACTGATGAAAAGAATGTTAATAGATTAGTTAGACATGAACGCCCGCTTGTGAAGCCATGCTGGGAATCATTGATCAATTGGTGCTACTCCAGGTGATTTCGAATAGAGTTTGAAATGATTGCTTCCAGTAATTTGCCTACTATTAGATGTTGGGCAGTTTGAGATGGTTTGAAATCGATAGTACATTCGCTATCCTCCAGGATTCTGGTACTACCGCCTGTTTTAAGGACATGTTAAACTCATTTTTGGGGCATACTAAAATAACGCATTCGCTTTAATACTCTGGCGGAAAATATCTCATCCGGGACCAGGTGACTTATTAGGCTTTGGTTTGATATTTGCTTTTACTTATCGTTACTAGTCACTACTATCTCGCTTAATTTGTTTTCTTCACTATCTCTGAATAGAGTCGGTGCCTCTGGTATCATGTTTAAATTTTCGGTGGTGAAAACTGTTGAAAAATATTTATTCAGATTATTGCTCATTTCGCCGTCGTTATCAGTTAGCTCGCCGGTATCTGACTGTATTGGTAGAATGAGTGAGGAAAAAGTATTGGTAGATTGAGTGAGGACAAGTTTTCGTAGACTGAGTGAAGACAAATATTGGTAGATTGAGTGAGGACAAATATTGGTAAGGTAAGTGAGAACAAGTATTGGTAGATTGAGTGAGGACAAATATTGGAAGATTGAGTGAGTACAAATATTGGTAGATTGAATGAGGACAAGTATTGGTAAGGTAAGTGAGAACAAGTATTGGTAGATTGAGTGAGGACAAATATTGGTAGATTGAATGAGAACAAATATTGGTAGATTGAATGAGGACAAGTATTGGTAAGGTAAGTGAGAACAAGTATTGGTAGATTGAGTGAGGACAAATATTGGTAGATTGAATGAGAACAAATATTGGTAGATTGAATGAGGACAAGTATTGGTAAGGTAAGTGAGAACAAATATTGTGAGATTGCGAGAGGCAGATGAATTAATAATGTTACGAGTTGGGGATTTAGAATATAGTTAAAAGTCTACCCAGATCCCAACAGGTAACAACAATAAAAAACAAAGACAATCGGACTATAAAAGGGTAGACAAAGGATGCGAGTTTGTGTTGTGTATAATAAAGTACCATAAATTCCTTAACAAAATATTCAGCTTTCTATAATTTACCCTTAACCATACTTAACCTAAACATTAACAGTATATACATATTTATACAACATACAACAATTTTGAAGCAAGTGGACGGGAGGCAATATAGATAACAAATACTTAAGTGAGGAGCTGAGATGGCTGATGGGTAAGGCTGAGTATTGTA
This sequence comes from Homarus americanus, assembly GCF_018991925.1. Classification (NCBI taxonomy): domain Eukaryota; kingdom Metazoa; phylum Arthropoda; class Malacostraca; order Decapoda; family Nephropidae; genus Homarus; species Homarus americanus. Next base: position 7,092,565 of record NW_024734940.1, on the reverse strand, counting down.
GAAGACGGTAGGTAGTCACTGTGCCGTAGGTTTCAGGATAGGTGATCCTGTGGTCACTTCCCAGAGTGAACTGAACTCTCATCGAATTGGAGCTGATGAGGAAGACTTGAGGAGGTGACGCAACAACCAGGATATGGAGAAGGGAAACCCCGGAGTGGTAACTAAGACTAGTCATACTCGGGTTTCGTCCCTAGATGGCGTTGCTCGTGGTGCTGGGTAGGTAGATCATGACAATAGATGGCGTGGTTCGTAGTGCTGGGTAGGTAGATCATGACAATTGATGGCGTGGTTCGTAACAATAATAATAATTAACGGTTTATTGAAAGAGCATGGCAGCCAAAGGCTGAAAATATACAATTACAAAATTGGGGAATGAGTCTCTTGATTTACAAATGATGTACAAGTAACATAAGTGATACAAATATGATATATAATAATTAGGTGTTGATAATTTTTACAATGGTTGGGACTGGGCTGTTCTTGTAGCAATCAGTTCGTGCTCGTATGGGCTGGATGAGGTTGGGCAGGTGTGTGGCCCACCTGTGGACAGTAGAACAATAGGTGTGCTCCATCCTTGGTTAGGTCAGGTGAAGCAGGGTCAGGTCAGGTTAATCAATAGTATTATGTGCTTTTCCTTCGAGTTAATTGCCACTATATGTGGGTTAATCGAGAATGTAGACGTTATATATCACTTGTGGGTGCAATCGAGAATGTAGACGTCATAGCAATCACCGAAACTTGGATGAATCTATGGGCAAGAATTTTATCAAAATTACCATAGAGACACAACCTTTTTCTGAGGACAGGAAGGTAGGAAGGGGAAGAGTCGCACTCTTCGTCAAGGATACATTAAAATGTTGTACCTAATAATTCAATAAAAGGGTAGAAATAGGAACCGAGTCTGTGTGGGTAGAAATCACGGAAGGAAGAAAAACTAATTATGGGAGTGATTTACAGGCCCCAAGTCTTAACAAGAAGCAGCTCAGCCCATATGGCAGGAAATGGGTAGAGGGCAACAAAATATAACCAACTATGCATTATGAGATTTCAACTAGGACAACATTGTGAGCGACTATACGGAATCCTGAAAGACTTCCTAGATGCAGTACATGACAATTTTTGAAACAACTTAATTACAGAACCTACTGGGGGTGACAATATGTGAACCTAGTATTAACAAATAAAAATATTATAAGAGATGTAACAGTAGGGGAGAACTAGGTAATAACAGTGATCACAGAAATCAGGTTCTACCCTAAATTGGAAACGAAAAACAATGACAATATGGTCAGTCCCAAACTTTCCGGTTGGCGGATTATCAGGGGTTAAGAAGGTACCTGGTAGAGGTCACCTAGGGAACGAATCGGTTCCCAGTCGGAAGGAGATAGTCATAGATGACACAATTGATCCTTGACTATAATATTTCACTAGTATACTACATAAAGCACAAGAACAAAATATACCACACGAGAAAGAATTAGGTCAAATAAGAATGAGCCAAGGTGGATGACCAGAAAACTTAAACATGACATAGGAATAAAAAGAAAGGGAATATACAAAGAAATTAAAGGGAGGGAGGAGCGGCTCAGAAACAGGTATAATGAGCTATCTAGGAATGTTACAGAAAAATGTAAGGAAAGCAAAGGGGAACTATGAAATCAAAATAGCAAGAGAATCAAGGCAAAGAGTCCCAAGGGATTTTCAGGTATATAGGACAAAGGTCAAGGACAAAGTTAGACGCTTTAAAGTCAGGGAGGAGAATTGATAAATGGCAGTGAAGAAATAAGCAAAGCATTGAACAGCTACTTCTTATCAGTTTTCACAGAAAGAAATTTACGATGAAATTCCGAAATTGGAGACGGGCAGTATTTAAGGAAAGGAAAGAAGAGAATTAAAAAGGAATATCACTATCAGAAAAGAGGATGTTCTTAAGAAGATACATAAACTAAAGAATACAAAATCCCCAGGGCCGGATGAAATTTGTCCTCAGAGTCTTAAAAGAGTGTAGGAACATATTAGCGGACCCTCGTAAACATTTACAAAATCATTAGACACTGGAGTTGTGCCAGACTTGTGGGGAAACAGGCAAATGTAGTACCCATATTCAAAAAGGAACCAGAGCAGTAGCGTCAAATTACCGACCACGATCGGTTACGACGACAGTAGTGGGGAAATTTCTTGGTATCCAATTATAGCAGATAGCATCCGATCGCATCTAGAAAAGCAAATTAATCTACGACTCTCAACATGGAGTTTACAAAGGGGAAAATTTTGTCTAACAAATCTGCTAACATTTTGGAAGTCTTCGAAGGTAGTAGATAATGACAAAATTACAATGTTATTTACTTAGACTTTAGCAAAAGCATTTGACAGAGTACCGCATCAGGAAGCTTCAGAAAAATTAAGGCTCATGGTATTGTTATCGAGGGAAAAGTTTTAAATTGGATAAAATCATGGCTCACCGATAGAACGCAGAGGGTCAGCGTAGATAGTGTTAAATCTGGAGTGGGGCCGTGCTTGACAGTGGGGTTCCCAGGGTCAGTACTAGGCCCACTCTTGTTCATAATCTACATAAACGATTTAGATACAGGATCATGATGACATAAGCAAGTTTGTGGATGACACAAAATTGGGCGACAAATTAATTCAGGGCAGGATACAAATGCATTACAGGAGGATCCTAAATAAACTGCAGGGGGTGTGGTCTGAAAAATGGCAAATGAAATTCCAGCACCCTTTGATGCAGCGTACTTAATATTGGAAGAACAAATACTTATAATGTATACAGCATAACAACATCAACCTAGAGAATCACAACTTGTGAAAGAGACCTAGGGTACTTATGGCCGGACCTACCGCCTAGAAAACAGTGCGTTAATGTTCGAAATAAGGCAAGCAGAGTATTGGGTTTATATCTAGAAGTGTAGTAACAAGAGTGCAGAGGTCTTATTACGCTATATCTTGCGCGCTAGTTAGGCCGCACCTCGATTATGCAGTTCAGCTCTGGTGCCCCTATAGAATGGATATAAATTCACTAGAGTCGGTGCAGCGAAGAATGACAAAAATGATTCAGGACTTAAAGCCTTCCATATCAGGATAGGTTAAAAGAAACTTAACTTGCATTCCCTAGAAGAAAGACGAAGAGTGCGGGGAGATATGATCCAGAAGTATTTAAGTGGGTGAAAGGAATCAATAAAGCAGGATATAGATAAAGTTCTTATAATATCCAAGGCAGGATGAGACTCGGAGCAACGGATTCAAGTTGGATAAGTTTAGGTTTAGGAGGAGATAGGAAGAAAACTGGTTCACAAATGGCGAGATTGAGTAGACGAGTGCTGAAAGCACTTGTAACTTTAGCCAGTAAGTGCAGGGGAACTCTGGAAAGAAGTTTCAAAAGGAGGCTAGATTGATTCATGGATGATAGAGAGTGGTAGCAACTCTCGACGGGAATTTGCCATGCACAGGCCAACCGGCCTATTGCGAACTCGCCTTGACCCCTGCTTATGTTTTTATGTTATGTTCTTATGTCAAATTTTGCACTGTACTGTTGGTGTGAGGATGTTGATAAATCCAGATGAGAAGGAGGAGATGGGGGAGGTGAGGGCCCGACAGACCGGGCTGGCAGCTGTCTCCATGGTCAAGAGACCACTGCGTTTTTTGTTTTTTAGGTTAAGGTGGGGAAAGTGGAAGGCATGCTGGGGCTCAAGGCACAGCCAGGCATGAGGATGGAGAATCACAACATATAGTCGTGGGGAAAGGTTGGAAAAGAAGTTTAATGGGATTTAAACAGAGGACGACACCCCTTGTTTACATATTACAGAGTTTGTTGTCTAACTAAGCTAACCTAGGATTTGGGATGTGGTTGCACAATGGTTATTTTAGTAGACCAATGACTAGATGATTTTACAGTTACAAGTTTATTAACATCTTATACTGTATTACGTTATGGACTCACTTGATTGTGACTTGTTAAATGTGATTTATATCATCTAAGTTTTAATCTAAGGTGGATCGTTGTGGCGAACATTTGTTGGGTCATGAGTTGAGTTGTTGTCGTGCGGGCAGACTCCACAGGGGCCACCAGGCGTGGGGTCTCCCTCCGTTGTTGTCTTCCCCGCGTAGGTGGTCTGGGCTGTGAGGTCGTCCAGGAGCTTGTCCCAAACCTAGGCGATGGAACCTGGGATTGAGGGCCTCTGTTTTTGTTTCTGTAGGTGGATGGTTTCCCTCTGTAGTTGTTTGTAGTCCTGATGTCTTCCAGAGTGTGACGAGTGTTTATAGATGGAGTACTCAACACAGGCCTCCACCAGCACCTTACAGGTGAACTTGTATCTTCTTCAGGCATCAGATTTAAAACCGTTTTAATTTGGCTGCAGCGACTGGCTTTATTTAGTCTGTCCTTCGTGGGGAATGATGCCCGTCGAAATGATGGGGCCGAGCAACCTGCCTTGTTTAGGTACTCAATCTCTTCGATCGTCGATCATCAATGGGGCCGAGCAGATTGGCTATGGGTATGACCTCAAATTTCGTTTTCTTTGTTTTATTTTCCATTATGTTCATACTCCGAGGATCTCCTCTATTGCCCGAGCAGTGAGTCGCGCCATCGCAGTGGACCTTCTGGGCAGGTGACGATCTGTGTTACATCATCGGCATGCATGACGTACTCGCTGCCGACGATTGGGGTGTAGATGTATGTAGAGTGTAAAGAAGTGGTGAAGACAAAGAGCCCTGAGGCACTTCGCTCGATAGTGAGAATTTTTCTCCAAAATGTTCTTGCATCTTGATTTTGGCTCTGCAGTCCATAATGAAGTTGCACAGCTGGCGCGTCAGATTTTCCGGGTAGCCCCGGTTGATCTTATACTGCAGCCCTGCATTGCCAAACTTTGTCAAACGCGCTGACGTCCCTCAGTACTATATATTGCACTGCAGGCAGCCAGCCATGGCATTGGCGATCTGCTCGTAGGCCTGAGCTATGGCAGTGGATGTGCCACCGGTACTGCCGGAAGCCGAACTGGCGGGGATTATGCACGTCTTCGTCCTCAGATACATCCGCAATCGCTTGTTGACTATTTTTGCGAAGATTTTGGCAGGTACCTCTAGCGATATTGGTCGAAAGTTTTCGACTTTGTTTATTGATGGCTTCCTGCTTTTTGGTATGAGGGCGAATAACGGCGATTTTTGAACATCTTAGGGGGTATCCAGAGGCGGGCAGGCGTTGCATATGAGCAAACTCTCTATCATGCTGTCGGGGAGTTGAATAGGATCTTCTTGTTAATGTATGACTTGACCAGGTGATTGTTTTAAACCCTTTTATGACGGCTGACATCTGCTGGAACTATGGGCTCAAATCAGGCCCAACTTCCGTCCACCAGTCGTGGGAATCAGTCCAAGTAGGGAGCAGCTGGAGCAGGTGCTGATGGTCCTGCAACTTGACCTAAAATGTCCTCCTCAAACTCCCTGTCGAAGCCCTCGTTCTCCTGTTCACTAATGGTAAAGATCTTTTGTAAATATCGCCGATGTAGTTGTTCTTGGTTTCTTCCTCCAGATATTTACGTTGTTTGGTCGAGCAGGTAAGGGACCGTGCTAGAAGAGGATGAACCATCAGTCCTTGATCCCTTTCCAGAGGCAGCAGAATCGATAATTGTTGGCTGCCTCCACACCAAGGCGGCCCACTTTTGTTCATAGACGTTTGCTCTCGCTGGATGTCCGTCTGTAGCTCTCCCGGTACCAGTCTCTCCAGCTCCTGCGTCCACCCGCGGATACTGGCTAGCTGTCTCACGTGGGCAATACTGGACACTGAAGGCTGCCTCAGCTGAGCTAGTGTGAGGATGAGGAATAGTCCTGTGAGTGGTGGTCGGGCTGTTGTTGTGTCCATCTCCGTCTTCACATCCTTATACCATTGTTCGACCGCGTCGTCATTAAGGGGCTGGCTTCTTCAGGTTTCTCCCTACTTAGAGACTAGAGAGCTCCTTGAAGGGGTCCCAGTCTGCCCGTTTGAGTTTGACCTGATGTTGGCGGGGATCATAATGGGATTGGATAGGAAGCGTCGACGACTGGCAGGTGATCACTGGTACTGATGGGTCCGGCGGTAACGTGCCTGTTCAGGACGGCCTCGTTGTTAGAAGGATTATGTCGGGTGTTGTGGCACTGGCAAGTCTGATCAATGTCAGGGAAGTATCTGGCCAGGTGTTGCAGTTTTCACAACCTGATGTTGTCATGCAGCGCCACCGACGTTGTTCTCATTACCATTAATCCGAAGTATGGCGTGGCACATTTAAACGCCGACTACACACGTCCTTACCCTATGAAGGCTGAGGGAAGTAGATTGTGTGTGTGTGTGAAGAAAATTAATACAGAGTGTGTGTGTGTGTGTGTGTGTGTGTGTGTGTGTGAAGAAAATTTAATACAGAGTGTGTGTGTGTGTGTGTGAAGAAAATTTAATACAGCGTGTGTTGTTGAAGAAATTTAATACAGAGGGTGTGTGTGTGTGTGTGTGTGTGTGTGTGTGTGTGTGTGTGTGTGTGTGAAGAAAATTTAATACAGAGTGTGTGTGTGTGTGTGTGTGTGTGTGTGAAGAAAATTTAATACAGAGTGTGTGTGTGTGTGTGTGTGTGTGTGTGTGTGTGTGTGTGTGTGTGTGTGTGAAGAAAATTTAATACAGAGTGTGTGTGTGTGTGTGTGTGTGTGTGTGTGTGTGTGTGTGAAGAAATTTAATACAGAGTGTGTGTGTGTGTGTGTGTGTGTGTGTGTGTGTGTGTGTGTGTGTGAAGAAATTAATACAGAGTGTGTGTGTGTGTGTGTGTGTGTGTGTGTGTGTGTGTGTGTGTGTGTGTGTGTGTATGTGAAGAAAATTTAATACAGAATGTGTGTGTGTGTGTGTGTGTGTGAAGAAAATTTAATACAGAGGTGTGTGTGTGTGTGTGTGTGTGTGTGTGTGTGTGTGTGTGTGTGTGTGTGTGTGTGTGTGTGAAGAAAATTTAAACAGAGGTGTGTGTGTGTGTGTGTGTGTGTGTGTGTGTGTGTGTGTGTGAAGAAAATTAAACAGATGTGTGTGTGTGTGTGTGTGTGTGTGTGTGTGTGTGTGTGTGTGTGTGTGTGTGTGTGTGTGTGAAGAAAATTTAATACAGAGTTGTGTGTGTGTGTGTGTGTGTGTGTGTGTGTGTGTGTGTGTGTGAAGAATACAGTGTGTGTGTGTGTGTGTGTGTGTGTGTGTGTGTGTGTGTGAAAAATTTAATACAGGTGTGTGTGTGTGTGTGTGTGTGTGTGTGTGTGTGTGAAGAAAATTAATACAGAGTGTGTGTGTGTGTGTGTGTGTGTGTGTGTGTGTGTGTGTGTGTGTGTGTGTGTGTGTGTGTGTGTGTGAAGAAATAATACAGAGTGTGTGTGTGTGTGTGTGTGTGTGTGTGTGTGAAGAAAATTTAATACAGAGTGTGTGTGTGTGTGTGTGTGTGTGTGTGTGTGTGTGTGTGTGTGTGTGTGTGTGTGTGTGTGTGTGTGTGTGTGAAGAAAATTTAATACAGATGTGTGTGTGTGTGTGTGTGTGTGTGTGTGTGTGTGAAGAAAATTTAATACAGATGTGTGTGTGTGTGTGTGTGTGTGTGTGTGTGTGTGTGTGTGTGTGTGTGTGTGTGTGAAGAAAATTTAATACAGAGGTGTGTGTGTGTGTGTGTGTGTGTGTGTGTGTGTGTGTGTGTGTGTGTGTGTGTGTGTGTGTGTGTGTGTGAAGAAATTTACAGAGTGTGTGTGTGTGTGTGTGTGTGTGTGTGTGTGTGTGTGTGTGTGTGTGTGTGTGTGTGTGTGTGTGTGAAGAAAATTTAATACAGAGTGTGTGTGTGTGTGTGTGTGTGTGTGTGTGTGTGTGTGTGTGTGTGTGTGTGTGTGTGTGTGTGAAGAAATTTAACAGAGGTGTGTGTGTGTGTGTGTGTGTGTGTGTGTGTGTGTGTGTGTGTGTGTGTGTGTGAAAAAATTTAATAGAGGTGTGTGTGTGTGTGTGTGTGTGTGTGTGTGTGTGTGTGTGTGTGTGTGTGTGTGTGTGAAGAAAATTTAATACAGATGTGTGTGTGTGTGTGTGTGTGTGTGTGTGTGTGTGTGTGTGTGTGTGTGTGTGTGTGTGAAGAAAATTTAATACAGATGTGTGTGTGTGTGTGTGTGTGTGTGTGTGTGTGTGTGTGTGTGTGTGTGTGTGTGTGTGTGTGTGTGTGTGTGTGAAGAATACAGAGGGTGTGTGTGTGTGTGTGTGTGTGTGAAGAAAATTTAATACAGATGTGTGTGTGTGTGTGTGTGTGTGTGTGTGTGTGTGTGTGTGTGTGTGTGTGAAGAAAATTTAATACAGAGTGTGTGTGTGTGTGTGTGTGTGTGTGTGTGTGTGTGTGTGTGTGTGTGTGTGTGTGTGTGTGTGAAGAAAATTTAATACAGAGTGTGTGTGTGTGTGTGTGTGTGTGTGTGTGTGTGTGTGTGTGTGTGTGTGTGTGTGTGTGTGAAGAAAATTTAATACAGAGGTGAGTGTGTGTGTGTGTGTGTGTCTGTGTGTGTGTGTGTGTGCGTGTGTTGTGCCGAGGCAGACAAGCACCAACGCCGGAAAGACACCGCCACCATCCCTCTGTCACTCGATGCAACCCTCAACATGTGCAACGAATGTGGACGACGCTGCAGGTCCCGTATCGATCTCTTTAGTCACCTCTAAACTCATCAACCGAGGTGACATCCCTAATAACTCATATCACTGTATCATAGCTGGATGAGTGTCATACTCGATTCCGAGTGACAGCAAAGTAGTAGTGTGTGTGTGTACAGGGTGCTGTAATGCGTTTAGTGTGGCAGCATTATGTTAGTGATAAGGTGCAAGCACTGTTTGCTTCGTCTCACCATCAGCTGCCGCCGCTAGCTAGCCCTCGTGGCGAACAGGGAAGAAACTTGCATAAGTCCTACCCTGCCAGTACACAGCCTTCTCACCATCAAGACGAAGAATGACGAAAAAGATTCCGGGACTTAGGAACCTTCCATATCAGGATAGGTTAAAGAAACTAAACTTGCATTCCCTAGAAAGACGAAGAGTGCGGGGAGATATGATAGAAGTATTTAAGTGGGTGAAAGGAATCAATAAAGGGGATATAGATAAAGTTCTTATAATATCCGAGCAGGATAGGACTCGGAGCAACGGATTTAAGTTGGATAAGTTTAGGTTTAGGAGGGAGATAGGAAGGAATTGGTTCACAAAGAGGGTGGTGGACGAGTGGAACAAGCTTAGCAACTTTGTAGTAAGTGCTGGAACGCTGGAAAGTTTCAAAAGGAGGCTAGATAGATTCATGGATGATAGAGAGTGGTAGTACCTCTCGACTTCAGCTGCCATGCACAGGCCAACCGGCCTATTGCAGACTCCTTATTTTCTTATGTTCTATGTTCTTAAGACTCCTTCTGTTTCTCCTCGTGGCAACACATGGTAACTGGGTGCCTCGTGGGTCCAGGCTAGACCAACAGGGACGGGGCATAGGCCCACTGTCATGTGGACACGTCTTGGTGCCTACCAACCAATGCCCCGCTGCCTTGCGGATTTACCTTGGTAGGTATAAAGCTACGGGAGTAAACCCCAAATGAAAAATCTGCGATGGAGACCCGCATCAGGCAGAAATACTCAGAGAGGTCCAGTAAGACCACACTCGGTGGTATAGGCGGAAGAGGTGACCAACATGGGAACCCAACGACTACAGCGGCTGACGAAGGCCGTGCATGATAAACAGCCTACTAAGGCGAAATCCAACAAACTGGGCTATTGGCAGTCCATTGCAACTCTTCCTCACCTCATAAATCATCTCACGCACAGCTATCATCCAGTTCATCATACCTCTCATCATCATCAAAACCCCTATACCCCCAAAAGTCCTATGGTGACGGACGAGTGGCGACGGGGACAGGTAGAGATGACTGCCGGGCGTTTCTAGTCACAACTTTGCACAAGAGCGGCATAGATAAGATGGTCGTTTATGCACTGCGATATAGGCAGCAGTGCAATCCGGTCCAGTCTGTGCGACTGACCAACCCATTTGAGGAGCCGCTCTGCTCACCCCACGTGCGGAGGGTGCTAGAAAAGGTGTCCTAAACATAGCCTGCATAAAGAACCAACCTGACAGGGCAACCGCACTCAGTGAAGTCATCCTTATGCGGTCGAAAACACAATCATAATCAAAGCTCCCAACAAAAAACAAACTATACAACCTATTATGGTTGCTACATGGAATGTCATGACCCTTCTGGATGCTGGCACAAATTAGCGTCCCGAAAGAAGAACAGCCATTGCGGCAAAAGAGCTGGCTAGATAAAACCTCGAAATGGCCGTATTTAGTGAGTACTGGCTCCCAGACATGGGTTGACTCAAAGAACGTGGGTCTGGCTATACCTTCTTCTGGAAGGGTAAGCCTGCTGCGGAGAGAAACCGCATTTATGGACTTTGATTTGCCATCCGCCAATGCATCCTGCAGTGGCTAACTAAAATGCCTATTGGGATCAACGGGCGCCTCATGATGCTCCGAGTGCCACTGAATCACTCACATCATGACTTCTTCATCAGTGCATACGCCCAAGCACTGGATGCAGAGAAGGTAAGGTTGTGCTCCTAGGTGACTTCAATGCCAGAGTTGGCAGAGATGCTGACATTTGATGGGAATGAGAGGGAGAAATGAACTAGGCAAGTGTAATCCCAACGGCCTACTCCTCCTCAGCACGTGTGCTGCACATAACCTCACTATCACCAATACCTTGTTTAGGCAGGCCGAAAAGTTCAAGCGTTCGTGGCAAAACCCCGATCCAAACACTGGCATCTCATTGACTACCTCATTATCAGAGAAAGAGATCGCCGAGATGTCCTTATCACCTGAACCATGCATGGCTCAGACCACTGCGACACTAATCATCAGCTCGTCAGAGCTGAGCTCTTACTGGACGATCCAGCGGTAGCACAAGCTTTCAGAGAGCAGCTCAAAAGTGACTTGATAAACAATCCAGCAACAAACAACCCAAATCCCAGTGTCGAATGGGGTATTCTAGACACTGTCATGACAAAAACCTGCAGAGAGACCCTCGGCCAGATCAATAGAATAAGCCAGGACTGGTTTGATGAAAATGTCCCAGAAATCAATGTACTCGTTGATGATAAACGTGCTTCTTTAACTGACTGGCAGAACAACTCTCAGTCTCGGACCAAAGCTGATACTGTTTGCAAGAAGAAAGCGGCGGCCCAACGCAAACTTCACAATCTAAATAACGACCGGTTTAAAAATATAGCAAGTGAAACGCAAAAACTTGCAGATCAACACAAGATGCGCAAATTTTTCAATTCCACTACAACATTTTATGGGCCAATAACTCATGGCGCAGCCTTACTCTGCTCATCCGACGGTAACTCCATAATTAAAGATTAAGAAGGCATCCTTCAGTGAGGGAGAGAGCACTATCATTCACTGCTCAACCGAAACACGGATGTGGACTTGCTGACTACCCAGCAGGTCTCTCAGCATCCATAGCTGACCCTACTCAGTTATCCTCCATCCCTGGATATGGTAGCTACTGGCTTCAAACAGATGAAAAATAGCAATGCCTCGGGGCCTGATGAAATCCCAGCCGGGGCCTGGGGGGAGAAAATGTAACAATAATAATACTAATAATAATAATAATAATAATAATAATAATAATAATAATAATAGTAATAATAATAATAATAATAATAATAATAATAATAATAATAATAATAATAATAATAATAATAATAATAATAATAATAATTCATAGTAAACAAAATTTATCATAAAAGATAAAAAATATACTAATAAAATAATAATGATAAAAACAATAATAATAACTCTGTAGTACTACTACTAATAATAATAAAGAACCATATATACAAAAAAGAAAAAAGAAGAAAAAGTGAGAAACAATATACTGTACTGTATGTATGTTGTGTCGTCAATAGTAAGAGAAACAATTGAGACCCTGCAATTGTGTGAAAATGAAGCAGAAAGTCCACCATTATGCTTACCAGCCTTCTCCACCCTCTCCAGTACAATATATGGGAAAAGGAGCAAATCAATCAAACTCTTTAAAACGCCTCCATCGTTAATATTTATAAGAACAAGGGGGACCGGTCAGATTAGGGCAATTACAGCGGGATCTCCCTGTTGTCCGTAGCTGGTAAGATTATTGCCCGAGTCCTCCTAAACAGACTTCTTCCTGAGCCTGAAAATTTCCTCCCAGAATCTCAATGTGGCCTTAGACCATCACGTGGCACCACTGATCTTTGCTGCCCACCAGATACAGGAAAATGCAGAGAACAGCGTCGTGATTTGTACATTGCCTTGAACGTCCTAGCCAAGGCCTTCGACTCAGTCAACAGAGAAGCCCTCTGGGGGACCCTCAGCCGTCTTGGCTGCCCACCAAAAGTCATCGCCATTGTGAGGCAGCTCTACGATGGCATGAACGGCAGTACCCTGCGCAGTGGCACCCAGTCTAAGTTTTTCCCCATCAAAACGGGGTAAAACAAGGATGTGTTCTGGCACCAACTCTCTTTTCCTTTTTCTTGCCTGCCTTCCTTACTCGTGCCAGTGTCAATTTAGCCGGCAGGGTGGACGTCAAGTATAGGATGAAAGGTCATTTCAACATAAGATGACTCCAAGCAGGAACAAAGGTGTCAGCAGCTTCCATTACTGATCTTCAGTATGCAGAGGAACTCACCCTTGTCGCTCACACTGAATGCGACCTACAGGAGATCCTGAACACCTCTCTAATGTTGCCCACTTTTGGTATCTCGGCTCCCACCTGTCCACCTCCGCGGATATCGATGAAGAGATTCAACATCGGATCAGATGTGCATCTCAAGCCTTCGGCAGACTCCGTACCCATTTCTTCAGCTGTAGGGAGATGAAATTATTTACAGGTTGCACGTATATCGAACAGTGGTTCTCCCCACCCTGCTATATGGCAGCGAGACGTAGGACACATACAGGAGGCACCTCAAAGCATTTGAAAATTTTCACCAACATAGTTTGAGTTCCATCCTCCGAGTTCGCTGGGAAAACAAAAGAAAACTTGCCCGTATTCTCGCTAGCACCAACTGTAGGATCATTGAGGCTACCATTATCCATGAACAGCTACACTGCAGTGGCCATGTTACCCGCATGGACGACAGTAGACTGCCAAAAGCAGCTACTTTACAGTCACCTAACGAATAGTAAACGTAACGCTGGTGGGCAACTGAAAAGGTATAAGGATAGTGCCAAATCGACCCCATCACCTGGGAGACGATTACTCCACACCGTAATGCTTGGAGGAGCACCACACAAGGTGTCAATACCTTCGAGTTTGCTAGACTGCATACCGAAGCAGACAATCTCCAAAGACGGAAAGACGCTGCCGCTGCCCCTCCCACACTAGATGTAGCCCTCCACACGTGCAACATCTGTAGACGGCACTGCCGGTCCCGTATCGGCCTCTTAAGTCACCACAGAACTCACCAATGACGGTAACATCCTTAATAACTCATATCATTGTATCATAGCTGGATGATCGTCATACTCAATTCCGAGTGACAGCAAAGTAGTAAATAGTTGTAGTGTGTGTGTGTGTAAGGAAGACACGTTGGTAGTGTGTGAGAAGCCAAAAATTGGTACACTGAGTGACATATTGGTAGAGTGTGCGAGGAAAAAAATTGGTCGTGTGTGAGAGGAGGACGAGTCAAAGGCGCTACTATTTTGTTTTATGGGATTATATTAAAGGGTCGGAGGTGATACGATGTTGTTGACGTGTGTGTGTGTGTGAGAGAGAGAGAGAGAGAGAGAGAGAGCTAAACACATAAACAAGAGAGAGAAAGAGAGAGAGAGAGAGGGAGAGAGAGAGACAAAGAGAGAGAGAGAGAGAGAGACATAAACAAGAGAGAGAGAGAGAGAGCTAAACACATAAACAAGAGAGAGAAGAGAGAGAGAGAGAGAGGGAGAGAGAGAGACAAAGAGAGAGAGAGACAGAGAGAGAGAGCTGAACACATAAACAAGAGAGAGAGAGAGAATCACAAAAAAAGAGTGTAACAGACAGTCCAAGAGAGAGAACGAAAGAAAGAGTGAAAAAGCAAAATATATAAACAAGAAAGAGAAAGAAACAGAGAGAGCGCGTGAGAGAGAGAGAGAGAGAGAGAGACCAAGTGACAGAGAGAGAGAGAGAGAGATAGAAAGAGAGATAGAAAGGGTGAAAGAGCAAAACACGTGAACAGAGAGAGAGAGAGAGAGAGAGAGAGAGAGAGAGGAACGCTGCACCCCGACCATTAGTTCACACCTCTGCACTGGTGTTCGCTTCACTTGCTCATTTCATTATTTTTTTTTTATCGCGAGTATCCAAAGTTCACGAGAGTGTTAGATGAAAGAGAATTGCAGAGTTGTAATTACATTGTGGCAATTGCATATCACCTAAAGGTAACAGCGAATAGTGAATGAGAGAGAGAGAGAGAGAGAGAGAGAGAGAGAGAGAGAGAGAGAGAGAGAGAGAGAGAGACTAAATTGTGATTACCTGGGATATTCATCGACACAAGAGAGACAGACAGACATTGCAATTACCTGAATATTTCCCATGGTGTAATAGTCCCACTGGCTAAAGGAAGTTCGAATTGCAATTGCTTGTTAATTTATACTCGACAACTGCAGGCACTACTGTGATACTGGTGACCTTGATCAGAGGGGAAACACGTTATTTGCTCTAAATTACCTGACTATATTAAAACAAGAGTAGCAAGAACAACAAAATCAATAACAACAACCACAACAAAATCAGCAACAACAACAACCACAATAGCAGCATAAAAAAATCTACTATCATAATATATATAACAACAACTAAGTACACAACAACGATACACCTACTAAAAACACAAAACACAATAACAACAACAAATACAGGAAAAAGAAGAGCAACAGTAACAACAACAAATACAGGAAAAAGAAGAGCAACAGTAACAACAACAAATACAGGAAAAACAAGAGCAATAGTAACAACAACAAATACAGGAAAAAGAAGAGCAACAGTAACAACAACAATACAGGAAAAGAAGAGCAACAGCAACCAACAACAGGAAAAAGAAGAGCAACAGTAACAACAACAAATACAGGAAAAAGAAGAGCAACAGCAACAGCAACAAATACAGGAAAAAGAAGAGCAACAGTAACAACAACAAATACAGGAAAAAGAAGCAAGCAACAGAAGAGCAACAGTAACAACAACTAATACAGGAAAAACAAGAGCAATAGTACTGAAACTCAGTATGCAGACAACATCACCCTTGTTGCTCACACTGAACACGACCTACAGGAGATCCTGAACACCTACACAGATGCGTATGCACACTTCGGCCTTGAGGTGAATGTACGTAAGACTCAGATTCTCTTTCAACCTGCCCCTGGTTCAGACACACCTCCACCATCCATCCAGCTTAAAGGTACTACCCTCTCTAATGTTACCCACTTTCGGTATCTCGGCTCCCACCTGTTCACTACAACTGACATTGATGAAGAGATTCAGCATCAGATCAGATGTGCATCTCAAGCCTTTGGCAGATTCCAAAACCGTGTCTTCAGCTGTAGGGAGCTGAAACTATCTACAAAGGTGCATGTATATCAAGCAGTAGTCCTCCACACCTTGCTATATGGCAGTGAAACATAGATCACATACAGGAGTCACCTTAATGGGCTTGAAAACTTTCACCAACGTTTTATCCTCAGAGTTTGCTGGTAGGAAAAGAGAACAAATGCCAGTATTCTTGCTGACACCAACAGTAGGAGCATCAAGGCTACCATTATCCATGAATAACTACGCTGGACTGGCCATGTTACCCGCATGGACGACAGTAGACTGCCAAAGCAACTACTTTACAGTCACCTAACGAATAGTAAACGTAACGCTGGCGGGCAATTGAAAAGATATAAGGATAGTCTTAAGACAAACCTGAAAAGTACCAAATCAACCCCCTTCACCTGGGAGTCGATTACCCCACAACGTAACGCTTGGAGGAGCACCACACGAGAAGAAGTCAATAACTTTCGAGTTAGTCCGACTACAAACCGAGGCAGATAAGCGAAATCGCCAGAAAGACGCTGCTACCGCCTCTCCCGCACTAGATGCAGCCCTCCACATGTGCAACGAATGTGGACGACCCTGCGGGTCCCGTATCGGCCTTTTAATCACCTCAAACTAACCAACATTGGTGACAAACTTAAAAACTCATATCATTGTATCATAGCTGGATGATCGTCATACTCGATTCCGAGTGACAGCAAAGCAGTACAGTAGTAGTAGTATTATGTATGTGTGTGTGTGTGTGTGTGTGTGTGTGTGTGTTTCTGCCCCTCTGTTTCTACTTACGCTTTAATATCTCTTTCTCATTTTCTCATTTTACATAATTATTTCTTATACTTGCACATGATATTATTAACAGAAAACCATATATACATACTTAATGGTTGCCTCTCGTGTGACAAGGATGGCCGGCCCAAGGGCCACCTAAGGGTGAATTTGTTTAAGGTGTAGAAGCTGTTGCCAACACAACAACCACACCCTAAGTTAACGAGCTGCAACACCCAGTGTCAAAGAATATTCCGAGAAGACCGGACAACTCGCCAACTGCACTGGCTAACTAATACCCCGGAACACGATCCTCAAATCGATTAACAACCTGCACATTTAGGACATACATACACCATTAACCACACCAAAACCGTAGTCATGCACATCAATACCGCCACCACTCCAGTGCAAGCTCCAGCAGTCACAGTGGGTGCCCATCCCCTCCAGTTAGTGCAGTCTGCCAAACTCCTGGGTGTTACCATACACCACAAACTGGACTGGAAGGCCCATGTTAACAACACAATCAAGGCAGCCTCGTACCGACTCTACATGCTACGACGACTTAGGTCACTTGGGACACCCACGCCAGAGCTGAGGACCATCTACAACGCCTTTATTCTCCCCAAACTAACGTATGCATCACCAACCTGATCGTCTTCTCTCAACTCTACCCAACAACATCGGCTAGAGAAGCTACAGAAAAGGGCCTGCAGAATCATGATCGGCGCAGACTACTTCGGCTACACCAACGCTCTCTCCACCCTGGAAATGCCATCCCTCAGTGACCTCCACCACCAAGCACTAGCAAGGTTTAGCAGTGGACTACTGCACCATCCTCGTCATCGCCACCTCCTGCCTTCGGCAGTCCCTTGCCCACCTCGCGCAGTCCGCCACTACAACAAAATTCAGCCCATAAGAGCTCGCACTGATAGATATAAGAACAGCACCATCCCAGCTATTGTTAAAATAATAAACAACTCCTGATTTATGTATTGTACAGCCCTGTAAATGTATTCAACGCATATCATTATGTCTAAATCGAATGTAAATTTGTATATTTTCAGCCATCAGCTGCAACTCTATTAATGAACCGTTTATTATTATTATTATTATTACATACATACATATATACATACATACATATATATATCTGGAAAAACAAAACAAGTCTATGGCTGTCGCCTTCATTGACTTCACCAAAGCACTTAACCTAGTCTACCACAATTTAGTCATCAACAAAACTATCGACTTAGGGTCTCGAAGAAGTCTTATACCGTGGCTTACAGACTTCCTTAGTGACCGACGTCAAACCGTACGCTTTCAAGGGGCTGTCTCCACTTTTCAATCACTCACCTGTGGCGTCCCTAAGGCACCAAGATGAGACCGCTCTGCTTCCCTATGCTTATCAATGATGCCCTAAGAGAAACCCCTGCTCGCTGGAAATATGTCTACGACTCCACCATTGGGATCAGTGTCAACAACTCTGCTCCCGATTATACCGCCCACCAGGATTTATTGAAGTCTCCAAAATTGGGACACTAACAACCACGTCACCATCAACCATACCAAGACCATGGTTATGCACATCAACCTCTCCTCCGACGTTGTCCCACCCCCCTTCCATTACTTTAGGCCCTAACACACTCCAGGTTGCAGACATCCACTAAACTTCTCGGCGTCACCATAGACAACAAACTAAATTGGAAAACACACGTCTGTGAATTTGTTAAATTCTCCAGTTTCTGTCTCCACCTCCTCCGCCGACTCAAGTCCCTCGGAGTTCCTGCGCCCGAGATCCTCAGTGTTTACTTAACATTCATACTTCCCAAGTTCACCTTTGCCTTCCCTACCTGGTCTTCCTCCCGAAAGGCCACACAACGTAAACACCTAGAAAAATTGCAAAAGAGGGCATGCAAGATTATTCTCTCCCCTTCCTAATCCACATATGAAGAAGCGCTCAACACACTGACCCTCTCGGCTCTCTCTGACCATCACCACGACCTCATCTGCAAATTTGATGAGAAGCTTTTGCACCATCCTCAACACCGGCTCCTACTACCACCCGAGATCCCTCGTCCAAGAATTGCTGTTCGACACCACATCCGCATCCAGCCCATATGAGCACGTACTGATCGCTATAAGAACAGCCCAGTCCCAATCATTGTAAAAATTATAAATAACTTGTAATCCACCAGTGTATTCACGAACAGTCAATCTTACCTTTTTGCACTGTCACTATGTTGAAATGCCTTGAAGTATATCCTCCTCCCCACCTAGTTATTATATATCACATTTGAATCAGTTATGTTACTTGTATATTATTTATAAATCAAGAGACCCATTCCCCAATTATGCAACTTTATATTTTCAGCCTTCCAGCTGCCATGCTCTTTCAATAAGCCGTTAATTATTATTATTATTATTATTATTACATACATACATACATACATACATACATACATACATACATACATACATACATACATACATACATTCATACATACATACATACACGACCAAAGCCTTCCGTAGACCTCCTAAGTTCAACACCTCACAGTTTACTCTGACATTTCATAGCGTCAGATTTGCTTGGAAATTTACTCCTCTGACAATCATGCTGCCGTTCACAGCTCGGGAAGGTCTTACCTGACACCCACCAGCCGGAGTTACCCTCGGAAGGTCACGATCACTCATCATCTGTACAAAGGGAGACGCTACACTTCACATCATTTACATATAGTTCCGGCATGTGTATTTAAGTCATTCGTCCGCCTCTCCTGATCTGACTACTGGATGGGTTCTTGAGCATGAGGGATTACCCGAGTTTTAATTCAGGTAATGAGGAATTCTTGGTTATACTTGTGTGTATATTTCGGGATATAAATATTGGGTAATTTATGATATATTTTGTGTATCTTTGATGAGGTCACTTGAGTCAAACAGGGTCATGTAGGGTTAGTATGTTTCAGCTATAGTTGATGTGTGTCCATCGAGGTGAATATAAGTAAAATATGGTCTCCCGAGGTTAACCATGGTAAGTCAGGGGCATTGTGGTTTACCAGGGACAACCATGGTCAACCAGGGTCAACCAAGGTCAACCAGCGTCAACTGAGGCCATTGAGGTCAACATAAATTAATAAGGTTCAACATGACAAATAGAGAACAATTACTGAGGCGGCCAGACGAGCAGGGGGCGGGGGTGGTGCCGCAGCTGGTGCCAGATGGTGGAGACAATGCCAGGTGGGGTCAGCAGCCTCAGACAATCGCAGGTAATGACGTGCTATTGTCCGAGATGACAGTCGTGGTCACTAAGAAGAAAAATCCACGTCGTATGTGGGCATGGAACTCGCTGATTGGCTGTTGCTCATCACGGCATGTAATGGTTTCTGTCCCAACTGCTAACTCGGCGAAACTTAGGTTAGGTTAAGCGAGGGTCATGATAGGTTACGCTAGGCTAGGTTATTTTTAGGTTACGTTTAGTTAGGTTAGATAACGTTAGGATTTGTGAGGTTATGTTTCTTTAGGTTAAGTTCGTGTTGTTTAGAATATGTTAAGTTAGTTTTTTTAGGTTTGGTTAAGTTAAAGTTAGGTTAAATTACTCTAGTGTAAGTCAGTTTAAATTCGTTTTAGTTTAATTTAACTTAGTCAAAGTTAGGTTATTTAACCCTGTGGTTAGTTTGGTACTACAGCAACTGGAAGAGATAATTGTGGGAGACACAAATAGAAGCCATTAAGGGCAGGAGCCAATCAGCGCCAGGCAATGCCATCATACGAGTGGAATCTACCAAGTGGCTCTCGATCCACAGCCATGAGAATCCATTCCTTTGTGTGAACCTTTCCTTCTGGTCATAAGGTGAAGATTCCTAAAGATAGATAACTGTGCAAACGCTCTTGTTGACTAACACACACATGAAGTATCACCCTTTCTTCCCCCGCCTTACGTCTACAACGTAAGTGACATGATCTTCTACCCCTTCTCCTGCCCCTCTCCCTTCTCTACCCGTCCCTCGCCCCTTCCCCTTCCCTCCCCCTTCCCCTTCCCCTCCCCCGCTAGTATAGAGACACAAACAATGATTACGGTTATGCAACAAACACACACACGACGTTTTCTTTGTTTCTTCCTGGATACGACAGTGACAGAAAACGTGCTTCAGCTTTCTTTATGCACTAACGATTGTATTTTTTTTCTACCTGGAATTATTAAACCAGCTGAGGGAGTGAAGCCAACCAGGTGTGTTTCAGGTGAGGCAAGAGTTGACGACAGAATATGTATGACAACATAGATTAAACTAATTGTTTTCCTTTGTAAGGCTGTTCAATTAATGAATCAGAGTACCGTCTTCATAATTATCTGAGGGTTGGCGACCATAGTTCTCCACTCTAATCGTTCTCGGGCTGTTTTTACCAATACTCCAAGGGTTTGTATCTCTCTGGGGGATCCAGTTTTAAATTTCACTCATCCGTCCCAGTCTCTGCCTTCCCCTGGCCCTCCTACCCTCAACTTTGCTCATTAATATTTATGTTATTATCCCCTCATCTCTAATTATATGACCAAAGTTTTTTTCTGTACATTTCAAGTATTTCTCTTGAGGTTTTTGATAATCTTGGTACATATTCATTTATTTTCCTGTCACTGTAGCTTATTCTTAGCATTCGTATGTAACACCACATTTCAATCACCTCCAACCTCTTTCTGGTGTCTGCTGAAAGTGTTAACGCATCTGACCTTATACATCAGTCCTTGCCTTAAAAAAGCCTCTCAACAGCCATTTTCTGAAACTGAAGTTAATGTCCCTTTTCATTGAGTCATTTAGATTATTAAATGTGGTTTTTGCTTGCCCTATTCTTGTTTTCATTTCTTTCACACACCTAACACCACAGCTCATGAGATTTCCCAAATACACACCTCCTTTTTAAGTTCCCTGTTGGCTACCATAACTTTTGTTTTAAAATTTATTTCCAATTTGGAAACAACCATTACTTTCATCTTTACAACATTAACTCTTAACCCATATTTTTCACCTTTTTTCACTAATCTGTTAAGTAGTTTTTGTAACGCCTCTTCACTATCTGTGATACGAGCAGTATCATCTGCAGAGCGAATATTTCATACTATTATACCATTAACGTTTAGCCCTTCATTATCTCTTATATTCTCTCATTAAGAATTCTGAGTATATATTATACTATAATGGAGATAAAACACAGCCTTATCTTACTCCCTGTCTAACTGTGAACCAATTAGTAATTTCATTATTTACTTACACTGCAGCCTCCTGTTGCCAGTAATGATTCTTTAAAATTCTAATATCTCCTTCATTAATGCCTATTTTTTCCAAAACCTCTATAAGTTTATTGTGTTTTACCTTATCAAACGCTTTCCCAAATCAACAAAGCAGATATACAAATTTATTTGGACCTATAGAGAAAGCCCTTTATCAGGGCCACTACTGAATAATCCTTCTCTTTCAACAGTTCTTCAACTCCTAGGCTCACTAATGAGACTCACATTTTGAAATAACAACTTTGGTTAACAGACCAAAATGATGTAGACAATCATTTGTTACCTCCAGCTTACAGCTGAAGATGACACCTCATACTGTTAGGGTGTCTGTCAAGTCCTGGTGCAGTTTAAAATATTAATAACTTAGATTATATAGATAAAAACAATCTGTAAAATACATTGGAGATAATTTATTCAAATTTTAGCATCTTTAATCTTACGATTGGTAGGTTTAACATATCTACCATCATTACTGATACAAAGCATAGTACGATTTTCAAGTTCCACAAAAACGTTCTGCAGTTGCGTTTCAGTTATGGCATAGATCACATAAGTTACCCTAGCACGAAGATCGTTTACTCCTGGTCTTCCAGTTCGTGGCTTGTCTTTAACGGAACCAGTCCCTTTCAACTTTTTCATCCATCTTGTAATTGAATTTCTGTGCGGTGCTTCCTTCTTGTAATGAGTCGTAATTTTCTTCTCACCGCTGGTACAGACTTTAACTCAGTTAACCAGAGGACACAATTCACCTTCTCTTCTTTTGAAGCCATTCAGTATAGTGTTGGGGCAGATTATCTGGAAAACAGAAAGAACAAAATTAGACTAAATAAATTTCTCTGGTCATATAAAAAATGAATAAATTAGCTATACAATGTATTTTACAGATTGCTTTTATCTCCCATAGAACCTAAGTTATAAATATTTTTAAACTTCACCAGGACTTTGCAGACAGCTTACAGTTACATTGTGAGAATTTATCCACGGAAACCATTCATTATATTGTGTAAATTGAGTCAGGAATGATAAATAATATCTAATAGTAGTCAACAATTATTATATTTTCAGTAAAACAAGAGTACAAACATTAACACTGTATTGTCCTGTGACCCAACTGATTTAGTAATTCATCTATCCTAATTCTATAGCATGGTTCTCCCTCCACTCACAAAAGTATCACTTAGTGTTCACCCCTATTGCTGGTGAATTAATATCAAAATGTATTATACACAATGGATGAAACAAAATTACAATAAATTTCCTGGTCTCACGTACACACCCTGAAGGAAGGTGGGCAGCTTCAAAACATAAACAACCAATACATCTTTTACAATTAAAATATTAACTCAAAACTTCTTTATATACGTACATGATATAATATGATTACAAAATGTTAAGAATTGCATTGAACCAATATAATTTACAACCAATGCAAAAAATAAACCAATTTCTACAAAGTACATACTGTACAGTAGGGGGCAGTGAAATTTTGCTCAAAGCTGCACTCTTCAGGCATTGTTCCTTATACATATCTAAGACTCCATGCCAAATTTGAAGCTGATATGTCGAGGTTTAGTCTGCCGCATTTTCTACTGAAATTTTTAAATTTACCTACAGTACTAGCCAAACAGCCGCTGTGGCGGTGCAATGTTCTGTTCAGTGTTTATCAACTTTTTGTTCATATCTCTTATTTCATTAAAGTTGTCTTGTTGCAGATGAGTATGGTGCTATGTCTATATTGATAATTCAGATGATTCAAGAGATATTCCTCTCGTCAATACTGATGCTGATTTTGTCCCTGATCCAAGGGCTCTGACAGACACCAGTTCACAGAACCGGACAAGACTCCCTACACTGGCTGCCGCTTGTGACCGATACTTGATTAGTGATTATGCTGGAGCTGCCATTGCTACTGCCACCTTAACTGACTATGGCATTATCACAAAGGATGACAAGAGTCAGGTTATTGGACCACATAAGCTGCGGGATGCGAGACAAAAATACCGATTTAAGAGGCAAGAAATTGAGATGGCTAGTTTAGATAATTTGACGTCACTCTATTTTGATGGTAAGAAGACCGCCACTCGTGTGATGATAAAGAATGAGAAGACCGAGAAAGATCATTATGTCATCATGGTTGAGCCTGGCAATGAATATCTCACACATGTGACTCCCAAGACTGGACACGGAAAGCAAATTGCCAAAACTATTCACGAGTTTCTGGTGGAGAAAAATCTAACCCAGCAGCCCATTGTGTGTGTTGGTTGTGATGGAACCAATGTAAATGTAGGATCAGAAAATGGAGTCATTCATCATCTTGAAATGTTACTTGGTCACCCGCTCCATTATTTCATATGTCAGCTTCACGGAAATGAGCTGCCTTTCCGCGCAGTTTTTTATCACTATGATGGTAAACCAAGTGGTCCTGAGCATTGGCGTGGTCCCATTGGAAAGCAGATCAAGGAGTCTTTGTCTGAGCTTCCAGTTGTCGCCTTCCAGCCAGTCAGTTTCCCTGATTTCCCTGTGTTTAATGATGAAGTGGAGAAAGATCTGTCCTGGGATCAGAAATACCTGTATAGGATTTGTAAAGGAGTTATCACAGGTGTTGTTGAAGATGACTTGGCTGCTATTGAGCCAGGTCCTCCCTGTGTGTCAAGGTGGAACACCTTATGGAGTAGAATCCTCAGGCTGTATGTAGCAACATCAAGACCCAGCCATGAGTTGAAAAGAATTGTCATTACAATAATAAAGTTCAGTGCTCCAATGTGGTTTTACATCAAGATACACCCTTACGTAACACACGGCTCAAGGAACGTATTCCAGTCCCTGCTATATATGAAACACCTGAATAGTGAGGAGGAGACGATAGTGAAGAAGGCTGTCCAGAGAAATGCATACTTCGCCCACACAGATCAACTTCTTCTTGGTATGTGTGCAGATGAGGACATGACTGTTAGAGAAAAAGCTGTCTCAATGATAAGAAAAATTAGAGAGGAGAATCAGCAAAAGGAAGAATGCACTGGCAGATCTGAAGAGGAGGAGGAAGATTCTGATGCTGCTGTTGACGAGAATTTGTTAAACTATACTGATGAGGAGGGTAAAGATGGAGATGGGAATGAGGATGTGCCTCCTGTAGTCAACATGAGAAAGGTGGTGACTCCGAAACTAAAGTGGCAAGCAAAAAACTATCATTCCATGATTAACTGGAGGAATGAACTCAAGACTGAGCCTCCTTACATTGCTTCTCTGTCAAATCTACAGGTTAATGACATTCTTGAGACACCATTAGTGGTGCCCAAGTGGCCAAACAGCACTCAGGCGGTCGAGAGAGGCATAAAAGTGATGACTGAAGCTTGCACTGAAGTGACGGGATACGAATCGAGAGATGGATATATTAGGCAAAGATTATTGTCTAGGAAAATGATGCCAAGGTTCCGCACAAAAAAGAATTTCAATATGAACTTGTAATGATTTTCTATACGGTGTACCTGTAAAATAACATGTGAATTAAATCGATGTCACCCATGTAAAATTTATCATTATCCTGGAAAACATTAAATGACACCTAATTTTGGGTATACACTAAAAGTTGACAAAAAGTCGTTCGCGATGCGGCAGGGTAAGTATGCATGAAATGGCATGAAATTTTGCACAGGTGTTTGTTACAGCCATACAAACGATGACTGAAAAGTGCAGCCTGCAACTCAAATAAAAGTGTTTTTTCCCTGCCCCCTACTGTACAGTACATCTTTCATTCTTTCATAGAAAACCGCTTTTGCAACGGTGACTGATACAAAATTATGTAAATACATAAACACATGTAACACCTTTCACTACAAATCCTCAAACCAAGTAACAGCTTCTTATGTTCCTTTTCCCTTTATAAATCCATTTTCATCCTCAGATAACTCGCTTTCTATTCTAAACTTTATTATACTTAAAATTATGTTTAATGAAACTGTAATGGCATGTTTTATTAAGTTCATTGTTCTAAACAGGATGCATTCTTAGGCTCCTGGCTTTTTAGGTAAGAATACATATATTTATTTTTATTTTTTTAAATCACTGGAAGGTCTCCTTTGATGTTTGTAGAATAACGTCTTTTAGTCAAAAATTTTACCCCATTCTTGCCCATTTGTTTTACAAACTCTGCTGGAAGCTGATCAACTCCACAAGCTTTATCATTTGTTATTTTACTCACAGCTGCCTCCTCAACTTCTATTTCCACAATTAGCATTTCGATCTTTATTTCCTTTTCGTTCCATACCTCTACTCTATCCTTATCATTGTATAGTTCTACGCACTCTGCCCATCTACGCATTCTGCCTTCTGTTAGCATCCTTAATCTCCTTGCCCTTCCTTTCTAGATCATCTTTCTTGGCTTGTCTGCATTCCATTTGAATTTCTGTGTTAATTTCTTTCGTAAGCCTCACTTCCTTTTATCATCTTTCTTCGTTTATCTATATTTTTTTTAATTTTCAATTGTCATCCACTCACCTTTAGCCTCGTTCCTCCTATGTCTTATAAGTTTTCCCCAGTCTCCAGCATTACTTCTTTGTTAGACTGTTGCCTAATAAACCCTAGGAGTTGTCACCTAAAACCATGATCTAGTTGAACGGTGCTTAATGACCCTGGCAGTTGAATCATCTAATTCCTGGAACAACAAACAGCAGTTGTTCACAGTCATCAGTATTGTTGTTATGTTAGTGTAGTTTGTTGTCAACGCTGGTTGTTGTCTGTCAAGGTTAAGCTGTTTAATACTCCGAATGCCTAACCTAACCTAACCTAAGTTAGCTAAGCCAAATTTAAACTAACCTAACATGAATTCTGGCAAAACCAAACAAACCTAAGATAATTAAATCCTAACCTCACCTAATCTAACCCTACTCTTCCCTAAATTAACCTAATATAACATAACCTAAACTACCCTACACAGTCATCCCTAAAATTGAAATAAGTAGGTCAGATCCCCCCTTGAGATGAGAGGGTCAAGTCACCCCTAAACATAAGTGAGTCAGTTCACCCATTAGCCGTTGTTAAGTGAGTCATCTCTCCCCTAAACCTAAGTTAAGTGAATTAGGTCGCCTTAAACCTGATGTAAGTGAGACAACCAACCATTATTTTCATTTATTTCCAAATTTACAAGAACAAAAACCAACGTAACAGAACAAGAAAAGACTCGTGAAACACCAAAAATACGATTCCGGAAACAAGTGAATCACATAAACGGTTTACCTACAATCTTGACAGATGTTTAACTCACAGGCGGCGTGGGCGGGGCCGTGGAGAAATGTGAGGGACCGTTAGGAGGCTTGAGAGAGGCGTGGGGAGACGTGAGGGAGATGAGAGAGGCGTGGGGAGACGTGAGGGAGATGAGAGAGGCGTGGGGAGGAGAGAAATGGGTCGGGGGTGGGGGGAAGTGGGGTGTGTGGGCAGGTAGTGAGAGCACTTGTTAGAATTCATAGGTTGACCTTTTGAGATGCAAGAGTTACTATGAATAATTAAATATTCATACACGCTGAGTCCAGGAAGTGAATCGTGTGAATACGACCCTCATTGGAGTATGTATACCTGAATGTATATTATGTATTACTCTCTATTTTGAGTACGTATTCCTAAGGTTCTCTCTCCCTCTCTCTGCTATTTCTAGTTTTCTCCCTGTCTCTTTCTTTTTCTATATCAACCTTCATTCGCATTAACCAAACAGACCTTCTTCTTCTTCTTCTTCTTCTTCTTCTTCTTCTTCTTCTTCTTCTTCTTCTTCTTCTTCTTCTTATTTTTCTTCTTCTTCTTCTTCTTCTTCTTCTTCTTCTTCTTCTTCTTCTTCTTCTTCTTCTTCTTCTTCTTCTTCTTCTTCTTCTTCTTCTTCTTCTTCTTCTTCTTCTTCTTCTTCTTCTTCTTTCTTACTTCTTTCTTCTTATTTTTCTTTCTTGTTCTTTCTTCTTATTACTTCTGTCTTCTTCTTTCTTCTTCTTTCTTCTTCTTCTTTCTTACTTCTTACCTCTTACTTCTTACCTCTTACTTCTTACCTCTTACTTCTTACTTCTTTCCAACTGTTTATTGTTTTACCATGGTAGTCAGTCAAGACAGACTAAGACGACTGTAATATTTATAATCGCGTATGTGTGTGTGTGTGTGTGTGTGTGTGTGTGTGTGTGTGTGTGTGTGTGTGTGTGTGTGTGTGTGTTTTATCATCTTGTGTCTTTCCCTCTCAGTTATTCCATCTTCAAATAAAACAAAATATAAAAATTAGCGTAAAAGAAAGAGGAAAAGAAGTCAAGGAAGGAGGAGGAGGGAGGGGACGAGGTTCGAACTGGTAGCTATTGATCGTGGTTAGTTATTAAACCACTTCGCTATGAGGCTATTCGCGGAGACTGGTGTAGACGCGACCTATAAGGCAGGCATTCAGGAACCAACTGGTACCTGTCTGAAAAAAGATTACGAATTTTGTGAAGACGAAATTCACTTGGTCTTTACAGTAGAAGCTTAGAATTCATCACATTAATATTTCCTTAACATCACTGGCTTTGGGAAGGTTAAAGTAAAGTTTGATGGTATGAGAGAGAAGAGAAAGATATATTTTGGTTTCAAGGGAAAATAATATACTGTTTTAAATCGTAGCATCTCATAATTATTTATTACAGTAATGTGATATTTCGTAACTTAATCTGATATTTAATACAGTGAGTTAATATTTAGTACAGTATTCAGATATTTTGTCCAGTAATCTGATATTTATTACAGTGGTTTAATATTTAGTAGAGTAATCTAATATATAGTCCATTAATCTGATATTTAGTACTGTGATTTAATCTTTAGTACAATAATCTGAAGGTTGGGTTGTGACTGGCTTCGTTCAGGTTAGGTTTCTATGTCATTACCTTGGCGTAGGTCAGCGTTACATTACTTGGGAAGGTGTTTTAGTGGTGCCGGTGGACGCCGTTGGAGTAAAAGTGACTGGTTAATGATTTCGTTTATTCTTGTTGGAATCCTTGCGCGAACGACACACACACACACACACACACACACACACACACACACACACACACACACACACACTGCTAGTACTTATTACTTTACTGTCACTAGGAATCGAGTATGACGATCATCCAACTATGATACAATGATGTGAGTTATTAGGATGTTACCTTCGTTGATGAGCTCTGAGGTGACTCGAGAGACGGATACGAGACCGTCAAGGCCGTCCACAGATGTTGCACGTGTAGAGGCTACATCTAGTGCAAGAAGGGCACCGGCAGCGTCTTTTCGGCGCTTGTCTGCCTCGGTATGCAGTCGGGCTAAGTCGAAAGTATTGACACCTCGAATGGTACTCTTTCAAGCATTACGGTGTGGAGTGATCCCAGGAGAGAGGGATGATTTAGCACTTTTTCAGGGTTTGTCTTAAGACTATCATTATACCTTTTCTTGCCCGACAGCATTATGTTTACCATTCGTTAGGTGACTGTAACTGTTTGGACAGTCTTATGCCGTCCATGCGTGTAACATTGCCAATTCAACTTAGTTGTTCACGGATAATGGTAGCCTCGATGCTCCTACAGTTGGTGTCAACGAGAATACTGGCATTTGTTCTCTTGTCTGCCCAGCGAACTCGGAGGATGGAATGCAGGTTACGTTGGTGAAAAATATAATGTTCCCTGAGGAACCCAATGTATGTGTGTGACCTATGTCTCGCTGCCGTAGAATAGGATTGGGTTGACCACTGCTCGATATGCGTGCAAATGTGTAGATAATTTCAGCTCTCTACAGCTGAAAACAGGGGTACGGAGCCTGCCAGAGGCTTGAGATGCACATCTGATCCGATGTTGAATCTCTTCATCGATGCCCGCAGTGATGGAAGGTGGGAGTAAGGTACTGTAAGTGGATAACGTGAGAGAGAGTAATGCCGTTTATCTGGATGGAGGGTGGAGGTGTGGTTGAACCAGGGGCAGGCTGAAAGAGAATCTGAGTCTTATGTATAGTCGGGGTCAAAAGTCTAGAACACTTAGCATTATCTGGCATCTACTTCTGAGTTATACATATATGATTGGGATATACTAATAACACTACTTGTCATCACTTATTATGCCACAAAATGGGATAAAACTCTCTTTAATACCTAAGAACTTCAGGTACTTACATGCCAAATACTGTCAAGTGTTCAAGACTTTTGACCCTCACTGTACTTTCACCACAAGGTCGAAGTGTGCATATGCATCTCCGTGGGTATTCTCGAGCGACAAGGGTGAGGTCGTCTACATACTGCAGTTCAGTAAAGGAATCAGCCGACACTTTTGTTCCTGCCTGGAGTTGTCTTATGTTGAAAAGTCTCTTCATCAGGCACTGGAGGTCCACTCCGGCAGCTCAAATGGCACTGGCACTAGTAAGGAAGGCAGCCAAGAAAATGGAAAAGAGAGTTGGTGCCAGTACACATCCTTGTTTTACCCCCGTTTGGATGCGGAAGAACAGAGACCGGGTGCCAGTGTATGGGACACTGCCGTTCATGCCTTCGTGGAGTAGCCTCACAATGGCGAGAGATTTTGGTGGCCAACAAAAACGAATGAAGGTACATCAGATGGCTTCCCTGTTGACTGAGTCGAAGCCCTTGGTAATGTCCATGAAGGCCATTTACAAGTCACGACGCTATTCTCTGCACTTTTCCTGTATCTGGTGGGTAGGAAATATCATGCCAGTGCCACATGGTGGTCTTAGGCCTCAATGAGTTTTTAGAAGTTTTCCGCCTCAGGAAGAAGTCTGTTTAGGAGGATTCGGGCGATAATCTTACCAGCTGTGGACAGCAGCGAGATCCCGCGGTAGTTGCCACAGTCTGAACGGTTTCTCTTGTTCTTATAAATATTGACGTTGGAGGCGCCTCTAAGAGCTTGGGGGATTTCTCCCTTCTTCTATATACGAGTATTCTCCAGAAGAGAGTGGAGACGGCTGGTAAGCAGAGGTCCTCCTGCTTTATATATGTCGGATAGGATTCCATCAGTCCCTACGGCTTTGTTATCTTTCATCTGTTTGATGGTAGTAGTTATCTCACCAATGGATGGAGGATAGCTGAGATGGGTCAGCTCTGGGTGATGAGAGACCTGCTGGGTAATCAGGACATCCACATCGGTATTTCGGTTGAGCAATTAATGACAGTGCTCTCTCCAGCGCTGAAGTTTGACTTCTTCGTCTTTAACTATTTAGTTGCCGTTGGATGAGAGAAGGGGGTCTGCTCCATGAGTAATGAGGCCACAAAATGTTTTAATAGAATTGAAACATTCGCACATCCTGTGTTGATCCACAAAATTTTTCATTTCATATGGCATATTTTCAACCATTCATTCTTTAGCTTGTGAAGTTCGCACTGGGCCGCCACTTTCTTCTTGTGAAAGGTACCAACTTTGGTCCGAAACTGAGGGGCCTTCTGCCAGTCAGTTACAGCAGCACGTTTATCATCGACGAGTCCGTTGATTTCCGGGTCATTTTCATCAAACCAGTCCTCGTGTAAACTTTCGACATGACCGAGGGTCTGGCTGCAGAATTTTGTCATGACCTTGTCGAGGTTATCCCCATTCGGTACTCGTAAATGAGTTGTTTGTTGTTGAGTTGTTTATTAGCCCATCCCCGAGTTGCTCTCTCAAAGAATGTGCTACCGCTAATTCCTCCTGACGCTTGGTGTTAAAACCTCTTCTGGAGGCTTCTTACTTTCGCAGTTTTGCAACTACGTGAAGGGAGAGTTTGGCTCTGATGAGCCGATGATCTATGTCACAGTGGTCTGAGCCACGCATGGCTCAGGTGATGAGGACATCTCGGCGATCTCTTTCTCTGACAATGATGTAGTCAATGAGATGCCAATGCTTGTATCGTGGGTGTTGCCAAGATCCCTTAAACTTGTCGGCCCACCAAATCAATTTGTTGGTGATAGTGAGGTTGTGTTTAATACACTTGCAGAGGAGAAATTGGGACGACGTTGAGATTACATTTGGCTACTCCATTTCTCTCTATGGTTCCCTGCCATACGTTAACATCTGTGCCAACTCTGGTATTGAAATAACTTAGAAGTACAACCTTCTCTTCTCTGGGGATAGAGGTTATCACTCTGTCAAGGTCGGCGTAAAAGGCCTCCTTGATGCCATCCTCTGCATCCCATGTTGGGGCATATACATTGATGAAAAGGGTATGACGTGAGTGAGTCACTGGGACTCAGAGCGTCATGAGGCTCTCGTTGATCCCAACAGGAATTTCCGTTAGCCTATGTAGGATGGATTAGCGAATGGCAAAGCTAATACCATAAATGTGGTTTGTTTCTGCTGTAGGCTTACCCTCCCAGAAAAAGGTATAGCCGGACCCTGTTCTGTGAGTGGACCCTCGTTTGGGAGGAGGGACTCATTAATGGCTGCTATGTCAATTGTAAGGGCGGAAGCTATCTTCCTGCTCGTTACCGCTGCTCACTCGCTCGTTTGCTGGCGCGACCCCCACTTCGGGGGGTTGGATGGAGGTGAGAACGTCGCTGCTACCAGCGACACCGGCTCAGACTCACTCCAGCCGTCAGTACAGTCACTACCTCCCCGCTGTTCGTCAAATTCTGGCTGTGATCTCATCAAAGGCTCTGGACTCGTGGGCTGTGTCCCCAGACCTTCACCTATCGACTGTCAATCTCTGGACATCTATCACTACCGCAGCTACCACGACCACCAGCTCATCTCCTCCGTCTGTGCCCCGGTGTTTCTCTTGCAGTTTCGAGACATCGGCCGCTGTCGCTCGAGTAAGAAGCTGAATGGACCTTTCCCCCTGAGAGTGGATCACTGCTTTCCAGAACCTTCCCCAGGGCCGCTGCCGTAGGAAATATCTGGTCATTGTTTGATTCTATTGTTGTTTGATTCCATTAATTGCTGACTCCCTGTTATTGTTCGATTCCATCAGTTGTTGACTCCCATTAGTTGCTTGATTCCATTAATTGTTGACTTCCTTTAATTGTTGACTTCCTTTAATTGTTGACTTCCCTTAATTGTTGACTTCCTTTAATTGTTAACTTCCCTTAATTGTTTGATTCCATTAATTGTTTGATTCCATTAATTGTTGACTTCCCTTAATTGTTTGATTCCATTAATTGTTGGACTTCCATTAACTGTTGACTGCATTAATTGTTTGACTCCCGTAATTCTTATTTGATGTTTGTTGAGTGGCGTCAGAGTTGTGTGTTATCTATTTTATAGTAAAGAGATGTCAATCTCAGACGGTTGTTTGTTATTCCTCAGAAAACCATGGTCCTTGACTTTCCTTTTATAAGATCCTGATTAGGCTGGTAAGGGATTTCTATCCCTAAGTCCCAGGCCTTTACAAGTGACGACCTTGCCAGGATTGTCTCTGACCTTTGGTTTCTAAGGCCTAACATTCGTTCCGGTGTTTGTTGTAAGTCGCTGTGTGCGCGCCGCTTGTCGTCTGTGGCCCGGAAGTAAGTGTTGTTCAGTGCTTATCCCTATCTTCTGTTGCTCTCCCTTGCACTTGGGGAAGTTAATTAGTGTTGGTTGGGGTGCACTGTGGATGCTGCCATAGCATTTTGTTGTTGTTTCACCTGGTGCGGTTTCTTTACCCTGAGGTGATTCCACTGGTCTGGGTGCGAAACAAGGTTTCCTCCAGTCGGGTCAAATCATTTATTGGTTTGATTGAACCACTAGGTAAGTTACCTTTGGCTATTTGCGGGGTAAGTTGTTTATTTTTATTTTTGCTCCTGGCCTTTCGTGTCATTATGTCTAGCTTTGAGGAATTGAAAGGTCAAGAGGTGGCCCTGGTTTTGACAGGTACTGAGGTTGGTCAGTATGTGGTCACCTGACAGAATGTCGAGAGAGACGAACGTCAGAAAGAGAGAGAGGAACGTCAGAAAGAGAGAGAGGACCATCAGAAAGAGAGAGAAGAACGTAGCATCGAGAGAGGGAGAGAGAAGGGGAGGAACGTAATAGTGAAAGAGTGCTCGAATTAGCTAAGTTGCAGGCAGAAAAGGACCTAGAACTTGCTAGGATTAATGCTTCAAGTAGACCAGAATCCTCTTTGCCTATACATTATAATGTGGTAAAACCCAGCTTGCCTGTGTATCGTGAAGGAGAAGACATCGCCTCCTACCTTGTTAGGTTTGAACGGGTAGCTGAGCTGCTTGGTGTGGACCCAGATAGCTATGCTGTAAGGTTGGGTAGCCTACTGAGTGGTAAGCCGGTAGAGATTTACACGTCCCTGTCTGCCGACATCACCAGAGATTACTTCTTATTGAGGATTTAACAAGACTTCGGATGGTTATCGTGTTGATTTCCGCAGAACGAAGATTAGAGAAGGAGAAACGTACCAGCAGTTTTCGATTCACCTGGGTCGTTTGTTTCAACAATGGCTAGAGACGTCAGAGGTTGAGGAAACCTTTGAGTCTCTCTCTAACTTCATGATATTAGATCTCCAGACTTGAGAATTTTCATCAAGGAACACAGGCCAGCAACGCTATGAGAAGCTGTGTATCTTGCTGACAACTGGGCGTCCGCTCGCAACGCCTACCATAAGTCTTCCCCTCCTGTAGTGAAGATTGTGAAGCCTCCGTCCTCCAAGGAACCATCCCCAGGAGTAGAGAGGAGTAGTTCACCAGCCGTGCGGTACCACAACTGCGGAGAAGTAGAGCACATTCGTTCTCGCTTCCCCAGGAATGCACGCGCCTTCAAGTCTACGGACATTCATCAGCCCAGCTTCAAGGTCATATTCTGTTTCGAAGACCGGAGCTGTCCCCGTTATTGTGTCAGCAGAACTATAAATGGGTCTTGGGCATCTACGATCATCAGGGACACCGGTTGCTCATGTATTGTTGTCTCTGAGGAAGCCCTGCCTGATGCTGACATCTCCAGCTGCTCGAAGGTTAATGTCGCCGATTATTTGGGTCGTGTTGACCAGTTCCCTGTTGTTAGGTACTACCTGCGTTGCCCCTATTTCACTGGTTGGTCTAATGTGGTAAGAGCTCCCATTAAATTTGCTAGTGTCCTCATTGGTAATGTTCCCGGTGTTCGTGACCCTAACGACCCGGAACCTTTAAAACTCTCCTCACCACCACCACCACCACCAGTCTCCTCACCATCAGCACCAGTATCCTCGCCACCAGCACACGTCTCCTCGCCACCTGCCGACGACGACTCCCCACCAGCCGACGTCGCCTCGCCACCCTCACAAGCCACCACAGCTCCAGCAGGGTCCAAGCTGTGGAGACATGGTCGGCGAAGGTGAAACGGCCGCATCCCCTGGTTCTGCCGAATTTGTTGCCACTGACTGTGACGCCCAAGGAGTTTGCCAAGCTTCAAGCCTCGTGTACCACTCTGACGCGGGTAAGGGAGAAGGTGACTTCCGGGGAGGAGGATCAGGTGAGAGATGGGTCGGTTTATATGTTTGTTTCTATTAATGGTCTGTTACACAGGTCTTGTGTTTCATCCAATCGTCCAGCCAAAGTAGGTCGGGTTTTACTTGTTGTCCCTGCTGTTTGTCGTAGTAACATTCTCTCTGTAGCTCACAAGAGCTCTCTTGTAAGTCACTGTTCTCGTAGGAAAACTTATAGGAAGGTTGTTGATCAGTTTTACTGGCCAGGTATGGGAGCGGATATTAGAGCTTTTTGTAGGAGTTGTGATCAGTGCCCACTTATGTCCGCCAAGGGTGGAGTCCGTCCTGTTTCACTTGAACCCTTACCCGTCGTTGCAGAGCCATCTTCTCGGGTAGCCATAGATTTTGTTGGACCGTTCTCACCCGCTTCCTCTAAGAAGCCTTAATTACATCAAGCTAATTTGTTAAGGAAATATAATTGCAGGACCCATATTGCTCGTGTCCTTGACGACGTTCCCAAGCTGGAGTTAGTCGAGGCACTACCCTGAAAGGTTCCTGTGAAGTTCGGGCGCCAGACTCTGATGATCTCGGTTGCCAGTTGCTGTTAACACCTGACGAGATGGAAGAATCCTCTACTACTGGAAATAGGCCCAAACTTGAACCTGGACTGAAGTGGATCCCACGTGCAGTTCCTTGATACGGCCATACGTTTTGGACATCAAGTTACCACCTATTTCATTTTTTTTATGTGACCCTTCTTTATTTTGCTATGTGTATTTAAGTATTTGTTGTAAGATGATTATGCTTTGTGTACTAATCCTAAGTTTTAATCTACCTTACAGTAGATTTTTGTTGGGGGAGCTGTGTAAGGGCGGAAGCGATCTTCCTGCTCGTTACCACTGCTCACTCGCTCGTTTGCTGGCGCGACCCCCACTTGGGTGGGGGGTGGACGGAGGTGAGAACGTCGCTGCTACCTGTGTCACCGGCTCAGATTCACTCCAGCCGTCAGGACAGTCAAATTCTAGCTGTGATCTCATCAAAGGCTCTGGACTCATGGGCTGTGTCCCCAGACCTTCACCTATCGACTGTCAATCTCTGGACATCTACTACGACCACCAGCTCATCTCCTCCGTCTCTGCCCCGGGGTTTCTCCTGCTGTATCAAGACATCGGCCGCTGTCGCTCGAGTAAGAAGCTGAATGGACCTTCCCCCTGAGAGTGGATCACTGCGTTCCAGAACCTTTCCCAGGGCCGCTGCCGTAGGAAATATCTGTTCATTGTTTGATTCTATTGTTGTTTGATTCCATTAATTGCTGATTCCCTTTTATTGTTCGATTCTATCATTTGTTGACTCCCATTAATTGTTTGATTCCATTAATTGTTTGATTCCATTAATTGTTTGGTTCCATTAATTGCTTGATTCCATTAACTGTTGACTGCATTAATTGTTGGACTCCCGTAATTGTTATTTGATGTTTGTTGAGTGGCGTCAGAGTTTTGTGTCGATCTCAAACCGTTGTTTGTTATTCCTCAGAAACCTTGGTCCTTGACTTTCCTTTTATAAGATCCTGATTAGGCTGGCAAGGTTTCAATCCCCAAGTCCCAGGCCCTTACATCAATGTTATACCTAGACAGCTCTTTTGCCACAACGGACGGGTTTTCTTTAAAGACATTCCTTTGTGCCAATATCCAGAAGGGTCCTGACATTCCATACAGCGACCATAAGAGGTTCTGTATGTTTGTGTTTGCTTTGAGCTGTGATTATGTTTATGTTTTCGATCGCATTCATGGGTGCAGTTGTCCTAAGATTTTTTTTTAGGCAGGCTATGTTTATGGCACATTTTTTAACACCCTCCCCATGTGGGGTGAGCAGAGTCTCTCCAGCAAAGGGCTGCTCAGTCGCACAGGCAAAACCGGATTACACTGTTGCCCAGATCGCAGTACGTAAAAGACCATGTTAATTATACCACCCTTGTGCAGAGTTATGACTAGAGTGATGACTCTGTCCCCTCTCCACTCTACCACCACAACCATCACTTGCTCCAACTTGACACCAGGAGAAGAAACTGCTTCAAGAAGCTACTCGACCCCAGTAAGCACCGATTCAGAACCAGTTTCCCATCCAACTATGAGACCGGGGTATCGAGGCAAATGTGTCTGCCTGGTAAGCTCAGTCACCTTTTCTGCGGCCTACGGTGTTCCTCTTCTCCCGGGGTGTGGACGACGAATTGTATTAAGGACTACTGCTGGAGGTGTTGTGATGGTTTGATGGTAGTGGACTACGGCGTTAATCCCTGGTTCCTTAAGGTTAGCCATCGCAACCTGAGCTTGTTACCTGAGCTGCCATTTCTATCATTTTTTTTATGTTGTATATAGTAAGTGTATTTAATGTATAATGTAAGAATAATTGGGTAATATTTTGGTGTGTTTTTTGATAATTGCATATTTTGTGCTTTACTTGTGTTATGTAATGTACCTAAGTAACTAACTTAATCAAAACTGAATACAAATGTTTTTGAATTACTCAGTTTACATGTTTATCTTCTTATCTCTTTCATAACTTAAATTTGTCAGTCACGAACAGTGATTCTTGTGTGTGTGTGTGTGTGTGTGTGTGCTCCTTACTTGCTGCATCCACGTATTTCATCCCCTAGATTATTCACTCCACATTTTTACTTGTCAAATTTGCCTTTCCTCAATATTGTGGGTAGCAAGGACGGAATTCACACTAGAGACTCCCGGCAGTCATCTCTGCCTGTCCCCGTTACCACTCGTCTGTCTCCTTTGGACACTTAGTGGAATAGGGGCTTTGATGATGATGAGAAGTGTGATGATCTGGATGAAGGCTGCACGTGAGTTGATTTTTGTGGTGAGACAGGAGCGCAGGCTGCAACCACCCATCTTGATTCTCCCTTTTCCTGATCCAGTGGTACAGGTGGCGCCATGACTAGGGAAAGGGACAATTGCAATGGACTGCCGATAGCCCAGTCTGTTGGGTTTCAGCATGCTACTCCTACTTTGCTGTCACTCGGAATCGAGTATGACGATCATCCAGCTATAATACATTGATATGTGTTATTAGGGATGTCACCTGCGTTGGTGAGTTCTGAGGTGACAAAGGAGGCCGATACGGGACCGGCAGTGTCATTCACAGATGTTGCACATGTGAGGGGCTACATCTAGTGCAAGAAGGGCGGCGGCAGCGCCTTACCGGCGTTGGTGCTTGTCTGCTCCGGTATGCAGTCGGGCTAACTCAAAAGTATCGACACCTTCTTGTGTAGTTCTCCCCAAGAGTTACAGTGGGAAGTAATCGTCTTCCAGGTGAGGGGATCAATTTGGCACCTTTTCAGGTTTATTTGAAGTCTATCATTATACCTGTTCAGTTGCCCGTCAGCGTTACGCTTAATATTCGGTAGGTGACTGTAAAGTTCCTGCTTTGGCAGTCTATTGCCGTCCATGCGGGCCAGTCCATCACAGTTCTTCAATGATAATGGTAGCCTGGCTGCTCCTACAGCTGGTGTCAGCGAAAATACTGGCATTTGTTCTGTTGTCTTCCCACTGAACACGGAGGATCGAACGTAGACTACGTTATTTCGAGTTTTCAAGTGCCTCGAGGTGCTTCCTGTATGTGACACGGGTATGGAGTTTGCCAAGTGCTTGAGCTGCACATCTCATCCAATGTTGAATCTCTTCATCGATGTCCACAGTAGTGGACAGGTGGGAGCCGAGATACCGAATGTTGGTAACATTAGAGAGGGTAGTACCGTTATGCTGGATGGGTGGTGGAGGTGTAGCTGAACCAGGGGCAGGCTGAAATAGAATCTGAGTATTACGTACATTCATCTCGAGGGCGAATTGTGCATACGCATCTGAGTAGGTGTTCAGGATCTCCTGTAGGTAGCATTCAGTGTGAGCGACAAGGGTGAGGTCGTCTGCATAATGAAGTTCAGTAATGGAAGTTATCGACACCCCTTTTCCCTGTCTCGGGTCTTCTTACATTGAAAAGACCCTTCATCCGGTACTCGATGTCCACCCCGACCGCGAAATTGACACTGGCATAAGTTAAGAAGGCAGCCAAGAAAATGGAAAAGAAAGTTGGTGCCAGTACACATCCTTGTCTTACCCCTGTTTGGATGTGGAAAAACTCTCAGACGGGGTGCCATTGTGCAGGACACTGCCATCCATGCCATCGTGGAGTTGCCTCACAATGGTGAGGAATTTTGGCGGGTCGCCAAAATGGCTGTTGACCGAGTCGAAGGCCTTGGTTAGTCAATTAAGGCCATGTGCAGGTCACGTCGCAGTTCTCTGTACTTTTTCTGTATATGGCGGACAACAAAGATCATGTCAGTGGTGCCATGTGATGGTCTATTGCCACATTGAGATTCTGGCAGGAAGTTTTCCGCCCCATGAAGAAGTCTGTTTAGGAGGACTCGGGCAATAATCTTGCCAGCTACGGACAGCAGCGAGATCCCGCGGTAGTTGCCACAGTCTGACTGGTCTCTCTTGTTCTTATAAATATTGACGATGGAGGCGTCTTTAAGAGTTTGGGGGATTTCCTCATTTTCCCATATATTCTCAAGGAGAGAGTGGATACGGCTGCTAAGCAGAGGTCCTCCTGCTTTATACACCTCGGCTGGGATTCCATCAGGCCCTGAGGCTTCGTTTTTTTCATCTGTTTGATGGCAGTAGCTACCTCATCCAGGGATGGAGGATAGCTGATATGGGTCAGCTCTGGATGCTGAGGGACCTGCTGGGAGTTACCGTCGGATGAGCGGTGGGAGGTTGCACCATGAGTGATTGGCCCATAAAATGTTTTAGTGGAATTGAAAAAATTGCGCATCTTGTTTTGATCTGCAAGTTTTTGTGTTTAGCATGCTTTACTTTTAAACCAGTCGTTTTTTAATTTGCGAAGTTCGCGCTGGGCCGCCGCTTGTTTCTTGCAGAAGGCATCAGTTTTGGTCAGTTAAAGCAGCACGTTTATCATCACGAGTACATTGATTTCCGGGTCATTTTCATCAAACCAGTCCTGGTGTATTCTCTTGATTTGGCCGAGGTTCTCTTTGTAGGCTTTTGTCATGACTGTCAAAAATACCCCATTCGGCACTGGGATTTGGGTTGTTTGTTGTCGGGTTGCATTATCAGCCCATGTTCGAGCTGCTCTCTGAAAGCATGTGCTACCGCTGGATCCTCCAGACGCTTAGTGTTAAAATCTCTTCTGGAGGCTTGCTGCCTTCGGCGTTTTGGGGCAACGTGAAGTGAGAGCTTGGCCCTGACGAGCCGATGATTAGTGTTGCAGTGGTCTGAGCCATGCATGGCTCGGGTGATGAGGACATCTCTGCGATATCTTCCTCTGATAATGATGTTTGGGTCGTGGGTGTTGCCACGAACCACACACACACACACACACACACACTAGCTGCGAGTCTCGTTCCTCAGCCACAGTAAAAAGCTGCATTACAACAGACATATGAGCTTAACTTTCTGAAGCACCACAAACTAATCGACAACACCAACAATGACAACTAAGATAACGATATATACAACAACAACAACAACCTCCCTTAACGAAATCAGTTGTTGTCTTAATCTAGTTAATTGCGTTCTGTGTAGTAATTAAATGTTACATCATACTTACACAAGATGTACTGCCACTGAATTATATGAGTGTATTTGGATAACATTTTATTTTATAATTTATATTTGATTAATTTAGTCTCCTCAACATCTATGTCACGTTCTATAACACCTCGACCAATCACTATCAGGGGTTGTATGTTCTTGTCCAGTGAGCGTTGAGATGTTACGTTTTTCGTCCAGTGAAAGTTCTGAGTTCTGTCCAATGAACTTCGAAATAGCTATTGCTTTGACCAATTAGCTTATACGCTCTCGGTGAACATCCAATCACGATCCAGGTTAGAAAGTCTCACATATTTAATGTCAATTTAGCTTCATCCTCGTCCTGTGACATTACACAATTGGCATGAGGGTTTCTGATTTCTCATCTAATTAGCGTCAAATTACGGAAGTCTCATCCAATGGGGCTACTGCAAGAGGAATGAGAGGTGTGAGTGGTCAGGGGAGAGAGGTAGGAGGTAGAGGGGGGGGGTAGGAAGGGGGGGAATATACAAGCGGAGTTCAATTATCTCTCGGATGTGAAGCGAATTGGGATTAATTCTAATAAAGGACTCATTGTTGCTTATAACCTAACCTAACCTTACCTTACCTTACCTTACCTAACCTAACCCAACCCAACCCATTATCTTGAACAAGGTGTAAATATTATTATTATTATTATTGTTATTATTATTGTTATTGTTATTATTGTTATTGTTACTGTTATTGTTATTGTTATTGTTATTGTTATTGTTATTAATATTATTATTGTTACTCGTATTATCACCAGTACCTCTTGATGGCAACTCCTGTTTACTGGCAATCTATGGTATGTCCTCATGCCATTATGTAATTACAATTAATCTCTACTAATTGCCAGTAAAGAAAACTTCCTTCAAACAACCATTATTACACTGAAGAGTAATTGATTGTCATTACGCGTGACGTCATAATGGTTGTTATTTTTCAAGAGCTAATATAGGAATAATTACACCTCTTATGTATAGGGGAAGCAACAGAGAATCTAGATAAAGGAGGAGAAAGGGAGAACTATGAGATACCATTTTTGAAGGTCGAGAAGGACACAGACAGACAGACAGACAGACAGACAGATTATGTATACCTTCCTTGGTAATTAACAGAGATACATGTATGTATTTGTGGATGGGTGTAGCAAAGGTTCCGGATACGTGGGAGTAAATGAAGAAAATATTCAATATTCCGAGTAAAAGGATGATATTATTTAACCTTTATTATTATTATTATTATTATTATTATTATTATTATTATTATTTCATTATTTTATTATTTTATTATATTATATTATTTTATTATTTTATCATTATCATTATCATTATCTTCTTCTTCTTCTTCTTCTTCTTCTTCTTCACTCGACCCAGGTAATATTACAGATGCAAGTCATGTTTGTATCCAGAATATTCAAATTTCAGATTTAACTTGCATGGGGGCTAGTTTATTGGGCACCTCCTTTCATTCTGTGCAGGGCGATGCGCCAAAGTGTTAACAGCGCTCACAGGGAAGCATGTGGATTTCATGCTTGCATTCTTGACTCATACATTAAAAACACAAGTGCCTGACGGGCCATGGATTATGTCACAAGTAACATATAGTGACAGGGGGAGACTGTGTGGAGGGAGAATTCCCGATACAATTCATCTGTTTATGGCAAAGCGTGGCAGATCCCTAATAATAATGTCAAATGCCAGGCCTGTCTCTGGGTGGACTGATATCTGGTCAGGGAAGGACGAGGTGTTGGTGACGGCTGGGGACCTGTAAGAGGAGGTCTTAGGGCAAGAGAGGGTGTGGGAGCCTACAAGGTTTACATACTGTATAGTGTGGCCAGGCTTAAGGTTGTCAATGTACTCCTACAGGTACACTCTCATCAAAAAGTTCTCGAACGCTATAAGCACCATGCAATCTGAAAAATGAACGCAGAATCTGAAAACATTCCGAGATGACAAGCCCCATTCTGTTCATTCTCACATCTGTCGTGCCCAGGTGTTCGAGAAGTTTTTGTTGAGTGTACGTACAATACATACCTGTACCCCAGGCTCTGTCTGCTGTACACAATCTGTTGGGACCGAGTCAGGGGTTGATACTCTTTGTCGTGGCGTTGTCATCTCCGGTTACTGCGTCATAGTGGTGCAGTGTGGTGACTGTTGGCACTGAGAGGTCAATTAATGTCATTTTAAATGCCGCATAGGAGTGCGATCAACATTTTAAACGCTTCATTATTGTCATAGGTCAAAGGTTATATGTTGCAAAAATCACTTAATTTCTTCTCCATTTCCAT
The DNA here is from genome assembly GCF_018991925.1 of Homarus americanus. Taxonomy (NCBI): domain Eukaryota; kingdom Metazoa; phylum Arthropoda; class Malacostraca; order Decapoda; family Nephropidae; genus Homarus; species Homarus americanus. The sequence continues at coordinate 7,049,667 of NW_024734940.1, read as the reverse complement.
TTACGTTTAATTACAGTTACTCTGGATATTACTTCGTGCAACACAGCATCGTAAATTAAAATCCTGTTCATTGTTTGATGCTCGCCTGTGTCTGGTTACCTCACAGCCAGCTTGTTCCGTGGTTCTGTAGCCTGTGAGGTATTTGTTGTTAATTACGTTTGTGTTTATTCTTGTTTTATTATTCCTTTAAGATACAGAAGAAGAGGATTCTGACGGACCTCTATTTGCTGTTATTTTCGGGGCGGATGGGCAGGGGGGTATTGTTGTTTATTCACTACTCAAAGAAAAATGTAATATGAAGATCGAAATACAAACTGTACATGAGTGGGCTTTTGTAGGTCAGCAGCGATGAGAGTTTGTTTAAATTATATCAGGGGATAAGTTGGCAGCACCTCCTTCCTCCTCCTCACCCCACCCCCCTAATCCCTCATCACCCCTGAAGGTAGGTACACGCAGCTTGATCAACATTGCACGGGTAGTGGGAGTGAAGGGGGGGGGGGGGTCAAAAGTCAATAAATTAAGTAGATGCACTTAGGCGTATAAACCAATTTATTGGCGAAAGATTCTTGTAAACATATATATTCATTTTGGTGTCCTTCATCGTGTCTGAAACCAGGAAAAAAATATGACAACCAAATATAGTAAACGTTTCTTCGGGTGAATAAGTTTTATACACCCATGTTTTAATTTTCCTATCCTTCGTCTTGCCTAAAAATTAAATAAATTTACGAAAATTTGAGGTACACAACGTTTTGCTGGCGAGTAAGTCTTGTAAACACACTTATTCATTTTCCTTTCCTCTCTCGTGCTTTCAAAATGGAAAGACTTATGACATATGATCATTCAGAAGAAATAATATGCAAATATACGAACAAGTGAATCTATAATGTGTTTACAGCCAAAGTTCTTACCTTTAGTGTGTTCCTTTATGTGGTAGTTTGTCTCTGTCAGTTTGGTACAGTAGTGTTGGTGTGGTGGTGGTGTGGGAGGTGGTGTGGTGAGTGATGGTGCGGGAGGTGGTTCGGTGGTTGGTAGTGGTGTGTTGGTGTGGAAAGGGAGTAGTGGTGATGTGGTAGAGTGTTGGAGTGGTAGTGATTGGTGGTGAGTGGTAGTGTGGGAAGTGGTTTGGTGGTTGGTGGTGGAGAGTGGTGGTGTGGTGGTGAGTGGTGGTGGTGGTGTGGTGATGAGTGGTGTTGAGTGGTGTTGTGGTGGTGTGTAGTGAGTGGTGTGGTGGTGGTGGTGGTGGTGAGTGGTGGTGTGTAGTGTGGTGTGGTGTGTGTTGAGTAGTGGTGTGAGAGTTGGTTTGGTGCGTGGTGATATGGTGGTGTAGTGTGGTGTGGGAGGTGGTGTGGCATTGTGGTGGTGAGCGGTGAGAGGTGGTGGTAGTAATATGTGGAGTATTCGTATTGTGGTTCTATACAGTAATCCCTGCTCCTGTTTTCCTCCTCCCTCTCTCTCTCACACACACACACACACACACACACACACACACACACACTCCTCCCCATGCAATAGAAGGCTAAGGCACAGGAAGACTCCCAGAGGAGAAAAATAGTCGCCTCTCAAGCCCCGTGAGCCAGACGTGTCCAGGAAATTGCCGAGGAGGAAGAAACATTAGAGGAGAGGTCAGCTGCCAGGCGCCGGCTAGGAAAATTATCTTCCTTGACACTTGCTTTACCAGGAAAATGGTGAGTATGCATATAAAAACACGTATGTATTTAAACATATGCATTTTTATACACATCTCTATGTATTTAAACAAGTTGCATATCTTCACAGAACCATTTTCACTCACGCGAGAGAGAAAAGTGATGGCTAACTATGTGGGATATGATTCTTATTAACTACAGTGGATGAGTGAGAGGGTGAGGAAGATGAGTCATTCGCAGTGAATTATACGTAAATTGGCATTGTGAGAGAAGGGAGAGAAGTGTGTGTGTGTGAGGTGGCCAGATACTGACCGAGAGAGAGAGAGAGAGAGAGAAGTTGCAGGCAGGCAGGAAGGGAGGTAGGGCATGTGTGGGGGTGGGGAGCTTGAAGGAGGAGAGGCAGTTGTCAACAAGGAACTTTTCAAAGGGCCGAGATAAGTCGACATGGAGGGGGTGTGCTGGCCACTTGAGCCCTGCAGTGTATCTCGCCTCAGTTTACGTGTCAAGGGAGGTGTGAGGTTGATGTTGAGTGTTCGTCTTCCCTCTCATCTCTCCCTCTCTTCCGTCTCATGCTTTCCTTCTTCTCCTATCTTTTGACATTCCCTCTTTTCCCTTCATTACTCCCTCTCTTCCTCTCCTACATATTTTTACCTCCTCCTTATCCCCCTACCTCTCCTCCCCTCCCGCAGAAACGAGAGGAACAAATAATTTGAAGAAAAAACATATTTATTCGTCCTGGGATTTTTGTAAGTTTGAAAGTTAGCTACGATTCGGTTAGAAATTTTTTACACTTTCCTCAACACAAACACGAACAATTTCATCCCTGGGTTTGGCATTTTTTTTCATATGTTAAAATTTACTTTAGTACATTTGAGTATTTTTTTTTATTTCAGGACAAAAATAATCCCCCGATAATAATTAGAATAAAATTATTTGTATAAAATTTGGATTATTTATGTTTAAAAAATACATTGGTCTGGGAATAATTTAGTCGATGAAAAAAAGGCTTTAGAAAAATATCAAATATTTCAGAGATATTTAGAAAAACGGACAAAGTTATTCATCATACTAAATATTTCTCCCAATACGACTTTAATTCATTATCAAACGAGAAATATTTCCACGACATTACATTTTCCAAAATGATCATAACTTTTCGTATTTACAACATTACTACAATGAGAGATATAAATAGAAGGAAATATAATAGATTACATCGCTACCCTTCTACACACACACACACACACACACACACACACACACTACTACTACTACTATTTTTTTTTTAACAAACTGGCCTCCAGCCTCCCCCAATAACCATTCCTTCGCCACCAGTTTATTTCCTTGATATTAAATATCTTAATAGATAAGTAGCTATCCAAGCTGTGTTGAGTTAGTTGAGCCGCAGATCTATGCCGCATTCAGTGAATGTTGCCTCATAGTCAATATCTGTAACTGTTGTCGGCTTTAGGGCCGATGCTCTCGTCCCCCTGAGGCAGAGCAAAGCCGACCGAAGGAGAGAGAAGGACAGTCGACATCCCATCCAGGCTGTAACATAACTTTTGGGCTGCTGCTTCTGTTCGGATAACACCTCTGCGAGTCTGGCGTAGAAGCATCTTGCACTTGGTCCCATCCCACCAGAGGTTGTGAACACCAGCGGAGTGAAGCTGCCTTGATCAACATTCTGAATTCTCTCCCCGTATGTCCTTATCTGTCACTTGGATTCGAGTATGACAATCATCCAGCTATGATACAATGATATGAGTTATTAAGGATGTCACCTCGGTTGGTGAGTTCGGAGGTGACTAAAGAGGCCGAAACGGGACCGGCAGAGTCGATCACAGATGCTGCACATGTGGAGGGCTACAACTAGTGCGGGAGGGGCGGCGTCAGCATCTTTTCGGCATTGGCGTTTGTCTGCCTCGTTATGCAGTCGGGCTAACTCGAAAGTATTGACACCTTTTCGTGTGGTGCTCCTCCAAACGTTACTCTGTGGAGTAATCGTCTCCCAGGTGATGGGGTCGATTTGGCACATTTTCAGGTTTGTCTTAACACTATCCTTATACCTTTTCAGTTGTAAGCCGACGTTACGTTTACTATTCGCTAGGTGGTTGTAAAGTTACTGCTTTGGCAGTCTACTGTCATCCAAGCACGTAACCTGGCTAGTCCAGCGTAGTTGTTCATGGATAATGGCAGCCTCGATGCTTCCACACACACACACACACACACACACACAAGTCGATAAAATCATAAATCTGTTCCTCCTACACGTTAATCTTCATAATTAAGTGAGACTATGAGTTATTCAGATGAAGAGAAAAAATACATAAATTAGTGTTAACAAGGTATTGTTTACAAGATAACAGCAGCCCATGATGCTACACAGTTAATTACTTTTATCTTTGTTTTTTATCGTTGTTATTTATTCTGTCTGTAAGTGATTAAGTTTATGTGGTAGTTTTAATGAGAGAGAGAGAGAGAGAGAGAGAGAGAGAGAGAGAGAGAGAGAGAGAGAGAGGGGTCATGGTAAGTGTAAGATGGGAATTCCCTGGTCAGTCTCTCGTATACCTGAAGCTTTCACGAGATTAGTTTTAAAGCGACCAAATTACAGAATTAACCCTGACCTCACCTCTCTTAACTCTCATCTCCCGACTTGATATCCTGACCTTACAACCTGACCTGACTTCTAACCATGACCTTCTAGTCTGACCTACTAATCTGACATCTTAACCAGTAACCCTGACCTGACCTCCTGATTTGACTCCTGGCCTCCTGACTTGAATCCTAACCCTAGCCTCCTGACCTGAATCCTAACCCTGACTCCTTATTTGCCCCACCCTGACCTTACCACATGACCTGACTCCTGACTTGAGCTCCAGACCTTACTACCTGACCTGACTCCTAACCCGGACTTCCTGACCTGTTCTAACCATGATTCCTGACCTGATTTCTAACCCTAGTTCCTGACCTGATTCCTAACCCTATTCTGCTGACCTGACTTATTACCTGTCCCCTAACCGTGATTGCTAACCCTGACCTCCTGATCTGACCTCCTAGCCCAAATCTCCTGACCTGGTTTCATTACCCTGACCACCTGACTCTGGCATTTTAATAAATATTATCTTTTAATATTTAGGAAGAAAGCAATAGCTAATGTCCATAAATTAGGTTAGGTTAGGTTAGGTTAGGTTAGGATAAGTTTTGGTCAAGTTGCCTTAAGTTAGTTAGGTTAGAGCATATTAAGTTAGGTTAAGGTAGATTATGCTGTTCTAAATTAACTTTGGTTAAGTTAGACTAAGTTTCGGTGTCATACGTAAGGTTAGATTAAGGTGGAATATCTCAAGTTAACATAATTTTAGTTAGAATAAGTTAGGACATTAAGTTAGATTAAGTTACGTCATACTACTTAGGATAAGTTACATTAAATTAAGTAAAATTTAGTGAGGTTAAGCTAGTTACATTTAAGTTAAACCAAGTTATCATCCTACCAACAAATTAAGTCAAAAAGTTAATTTATGTTAAGTTATTTTCACCTCCAATTAAGCTAAGCCAAGTTAAAATACCAGCAGCGAATTACGTTAGATTAAGTTATATTAACTTAGTCCGACTCCAATTAAGCTAAGTCAAGTTAACATCCTACCAACAAATTCGGGGGCCACACAATATCTCAAGGATGGTAACTTAAGTAAAAGAAATCCTCACACTCCTTAAAGACTTCCCCGAGTCATTCACAGGACCTCTCGACCAGCCCCGCCCTACGCAATCGGTTACAGTTCTCAATACTCCCTCCTGCAGATTATGGAATAAGATTTTTGCGAATTTGCTGAATTTTTCCTTCCTCGTGAAATAGATTTTTCCCTCGTTTCTGCACCATCAGGAAAATAATGTCATGGGAAACTTGTGGAACGAAAGAGGGAGAGATGTGGAGGTGATGACAGGCGGGAAGAGGGAAGCGAGAACGAGGGATTGAAAGAGATAAGTGGATAAATGAGTGTATATATATATATATATATATATATATATATATATATATATATATATATATATATATATATATATATATAGAGAGAGAGAGAGAGAGAGAGAGTTAATGATAAACATGGCCTACGAGAAAAATATCACCCTCAGACCACAGCGAAGTTCATCTCCACCATGAGTACTCACACTTGACACCCGACCTGGACCATCCCTCTATTATACTCACTATAACAAAACACACACACTCTCTCTCTCTCTCTCTCTTTACAAATTCATATATATTCAGATCTTTAGGTATATTGAATTCCTTTTTTCAGCGTCGAGTCGTGTTCCAATTTGGTTTATTCCTGAAAAAAGAGAGAACAATTTTTTTTATTTGTATCGTCGGTGAAAAAGAAAATATGTAATATGTTACTTGTTGCGACAGGTAAAGAACCACTCATCTGTGTATATATATATATATATATATATATATATATATATATATATATATATATATATATATATATATATATATATATATATATATATATATATATATATATACTATATATATATATATATAAACCTCTATAGTTGGTCAAAAAGTTCCCCCCCCCCCGAAAACCCCCCAGAAATTGTCACTATTATATCTATTAAATGTAACATTACTATCATTACAGCTGTTACAGGGTCGATTTTAATTGTACTTTTGAAAGAACTGTTCTATATTTTATTTCGTTTAGATTATCAACTGTAGTATAGAGATACATTTTTAATAGCGTGGAAAATAACTGTCTTTACTGGGCTCAGTGGCCTTCATTGTGGTGTGGAACCATCAGTCCTGACGTGAGACGAGACAGTGCAGTCAGTTTTCCATAAGGACGTACAGTATATACAGCCAGGTTTTCACTATTTTTTTTTGCTCAATTGTTTATATAAGATTTTATTCTAATTAAAGTTATTTTTATATACAATTATAATAGGGTTACCGTAACTTAGCAAGGGATAATAGATACCGGGGAAAAGTCTTTAATATTGTCTGCCTTTAGAGCCCTTTAACTTATTACTGATAATTATGCATGACACTACCACCATTATCACCACCTCCACCACCATCATCATTACCACTGCCACCAACACACCACCGTCGCCGCTATCGCTTCCGCCGCCTCCACGCCACCACCACGCCGCCACCGCTGCCACCACACCACCAACACCGCCACCGCGACCGCCACCATCACCGCCTCCGCCACTACCACCGCCACCACCACCACTCACCGTCGCCGCCATCGCCTCCACCGCCACCACCACCACCACCGTCACCACCGCTACCACCACCACCTCCATCGCCACCACCACCATTACCACCACCATCGCTACCACCACCGCCACCACCACCACCACCACCAATACCACCACCACCGCCGCCACCACCACCACCACCACCACCACCACTGCAACTACACTGCCACCACCTCACCACCACCGCCGCAACCACCTCACACCACCGCCACAACTACCACCACCACCACCACCACCGTCACCACCACCACCACCGTCGTCGACGCCTCCACCTACACCACTGCCGCCACCGCTGCCAATAACAGTGAAATATTGTCATCATGTACGTATGGAGTTTAACTGGCACTGAACTATAGTGGACACACCGGGAAAGGCGTATGACTCCTGGCAGGGACAAAGTGAACCAATGTGAGACAGTAATACCTGTCGCTGTGCCCTGGCACTGACCAATGTAGGGCATGTGTCGGGCCTCCTGTCGTGTGGTGGAGGAAGGGTGATTGTGTGATTGTGGTGGTGGTGGTGGTGGTGGTTACGGTAGTGGTGGTGGTGATGGTGGTAGTGGTGGTGGTGGTCATCGTGGTGCTGATGTTGGTTGTGATGGTGGTGGTTGTTCTTAATTGGTTGAATTTCATCGTTGATAGTTACCTTATTTACCTAATGGCCACCCATTAGAGGTGGCCAGGCCGTGAAGAATGATTTCCTTATGTTCGTTCTGCGTGATAACTTGGCGACCTAAAAGTTTTATAATGTCCCTCGTGTTGGTAGCGCGTGACATCACAAGGAAATCACCAAAAGTGTTATCACTATTGTTATTCAAAATATAGAAGCAATTTTCACCACAATCACCCTGGCTCCTGGCCACCACTAACACTACCTCTTCCACCGCCACCATCGTCACTACAACCACCGCTACCACCATCATCACCTCCACAACCACCCTCTGACACCATCACCTCCTCTACTACCAATATCCACCACCACCATCAGCACCATAACCAACACCTACTACCACCACCATCATCACCACCACAACCACCCCTGCCGCATACAGTGTCCTTTACACCATCTCTACCACCACCACCACCACCTCTTCTAACACCACCACCTTTACCACTATCATCACCTCTTCCAAAACCACCACCACCACCACCACCACAATAACCCCTGCCACCACCATATCCATCCCTATCACCACCATCACTACTAAAACCACCCCTGCCAGCACCCTC
>NW_024734940.1:7019027-7039027 GCF_018991925.1 Homarus americanus | reverse complement strand
GAAAATAAGGAGGGAGAAGAAGAAGAGAAGAGAAGAGAAGAGGGAACAGGAGGAGCATGACCAGGAAGATGAAGAAAAGGAGGAGGGTGAGAAGATGGAGGAGGAAGAGGAGGAGGAGGAAGAAGAAGAGAAGCGGGAGGGAGAGGAGGTCGAAGATGAGAAAGAGGAGGAAGATGAGGGGGAAGAAGAGAAGGAGAACTTTGTCTAAATGATTCTGAAAACTTTATTGAATTCTACTCTTTATATCCGTGATTTTTCATTACAGTTATCAAAGGTCAGAGGCCATAGGTCATTGGGTTAGGGCAGGGGTCACCAAACTTTTTTCACAGTGGGCCGGATAACTGAAAGAATGACGAGCGCGGGCCGCATAATCATTTTGTTCAATACTTGCAAGCCAGAACGAAAGCTCTGGTAACGTCAGAGCGTAGGCGGAGCTACCACGAGCCGGGGAAGGACTTGGGATCCGGCCCGCGGGCCGTAGTTTGGTGACCCCTGAGTTAGGGGGTCAGAGATCAGGGGGTAAGGAATCAAAGGTCAGAGGGTCAGATATCGTATGTCAGGGGGTCGGAGGTCATAGGTCAAGGGGTCAGAGGTCAAGGGGTCACAGGTCAAAACTTGCTAACGCTTAGAGCAATTCTGTTCCCTATAATATATTCTGTACTTTCTGCATATCGTTAGTTCTGTGTATCGTGTAGTCAGACATGGCCATCAACATCACATTTTGTGTTTATTAAGCTTCATTTTAACTCATCACTATATAGTTACGCGTGTTGATTTTTCTGTAAAATATAATGTCATAATGTCTATGTTTTTAGGCTTATGTTTATTCATACTTAGGGCTATCAAATACACCTCCATATCCCTTGATTATTAAGAAATATAAATAATTTCGCATATACTATTTACTGTCTAAATCTAGAATATAAACACATTTTCTAAATAAAAACACGAAGCAAGAATCCTACAATAACAAAGAAAATGTCACATATACGACATAACATCACGAATTCTCGCCATGATTGAAAAGAACCCATGACAAGAGTAAAATATTTGGCAGCGTTATGCAATATATCAGATATAGGGTGAAGGCTGTGACTTCATAATATCAATATGAAACTGCAGTCACTTTTTTGCTTGCTATTGCTTCTAGTTGCACACTCCACCATGAGGAAGCGCTGAACTGAAAGAGTGACTGCAAAGGGTTTTCATTCATGACAACAATGCATTCTGAAAGCAACTTTTAATTGGTGTGCCCATTGAACTTTTTATTTGTCCCTAGTTTGGGGGAAAATATGTACGAGAGAATATCTATTACCGTGGCGAAAATACTCGTATAGGAAGGTTATTGGGAATTATAGGAGGTTAGTGTATGGTAGCTTAGGTTATGGTAGGTTAGATTAAGGATGGGTGATTTATTATATAGGGAGGGATTACATATTAGGCTCGTTTAGATTCGATTAGGTTAAGTTAAGTTAGGTTAGGATGCACTAGATTAAGTTAATATAGAGGTTATATTAGTTTTGGTTAGGTTAGATAATGTTGGGATAGGTCAGGTTAGGGGTAGATTAATTTAGATTAAGTGAGGGCAGATTAAGCTAGGTTAGGTTAGGGATAGATTAGGTTAGGGTAAAATAAGTTAGGTTAGGTTAGGTTACACAGGTTATGTATTTGTTTACATTGATAAATCTTTAGCCATTAACCTTTGATGTTACTTACCATTTATGAGGTATAACACACACACACACACACACACACACACACACTACTACTACTACTAACTGTACTACTTTAATTTCGCTCGGAATCGATTATGACGATCATCCAACTATGATACAATAATATGAATTTTTGAAGATGTCAACTTCGTTGGTGAGCTCTGAGGTGACTCGCGAGGACAATACGGAACCAGCAGGACCGTCCACAGGTGCTGCGTGTGTGGAGGGCTACATCTATTGCGTGGAGAGGTGGCGGCAGCGTGTGTCTGACGCTGGCGATTGTGTGTCTCGGTATGTAGTCGGTCTAACTCGTAAATATTGACACCTTCTCGTATGGTGCTCCTCCAAGCGTTACGGTGTGGAGTGATCGTCTCCCAGGTGAGGGGATAGATTTGGCACTTTACAGGTTTGTCTTAAGACTATCCTTATACATTTTCCCTTGACCACCAGCATTACATTTACCATTGATTAGGTGACTGTAGCTGCTTTGGGAGTTGTCACACATCCCTGGGTCAACGCCATCTGTGGTGTCGATAACAACACCATCTTACCGCCTGGGTCAACGCCATCTGGGGGTCGGCAAATTAATCATCACCCTCTTGCCGCATCACGACGTCTGAGCAAGAGTCAGAAGCCACAATAACAGCACTGCCACGTCTCCCTAGCCTCTACCACAACGCTCAAGCCTCTCCCGTGAACCACCAAGGAGATTAGGGGCCTGTATTTCGCCCTAAACCTCAGTTCACTCTCAGCCTCTGTCCTGGAACAGTAGCTCGCCCTGTGGACCTCTACCTTCCCCGAGTCTGTATATAGTTAGGATATTTATATGTTTAACTAGGGCACTGGTGCAGGGTTAGCGGTTAGGATTTATTGTCTTTATAATTAGTTATAATTGTTATTAAATATTAAAAACTACTTCTTTGTATAATGTCCACCCCTTTCCCCTGGAATCTTTCTTAAATTACCTTACTTTTGTTACGAGTTGTCCTCTCAGGGTGGACCCGACATTAAGTTTAACTAGCTAACTTATAACACAGTCTACTGTTGTCCATGCGGGTAACATGGCCAGTCCAACGTAGTTGTTCATGGAAATGGTAGCCTCGATGCTCCTACAGTTGGTGTCAGCAAGAATATTGACATTTGTTCTCTTGTCTTCCCAGCGAACTCGGAGAATGAAATGTAGACTATGTTGGTGTAAGTTTTCAAGTGCCTTGAGATGTCTCATGTATGTGACCCATGTCTCGCTACCATACAGCAGGGTGGGGAGGACCACTGCTCGATACACGTGCAACTTAGTAGATAATTTCCGCTTCCTACAGCTGAAGACACGGGTACGGGGTCTGCCAAAGACTTGAGATACACGTCTCATCAGATGTTGATTCTCTTCGTCGATGTCCGCGGTGGTGGTCAGGTGGGAGCCAAGGTGCTAAAATTGGGTAACATTAGAGAGGGTAGTACCGTTAACTAGGATGGAGGGTGGAGGTGTCACTGAACCAGGGGCAAACTGGAAGAGACTATGAGTCTTACATAAATTCACCTTAAGTCCGAAGTGTACATACACATCTCCAAAGGTAATAAGGATCTCCTGTATGTCGCGTTCAGTGTAAGCGATGGGGGTGAGGTCGTCTGCATGCTGAAGTTCAATGATGGAAGCGTCCGACACCATTGTGGTCCTACTTGGAGTCGTCTTATGTTGATAAGTCACAGGGCTAAATTGGCACTGGCACGAGTAAGGAAGGCAACCAAGATAATAGAAAGGAGAGTTGGTGCCAGTGCATACCTTGTTTTACCCCTGTTTGGATGGAGAAGAACTCAGACCGGGTGTCAATGTGCAGGGCACTGTTCATGCCAAAGTGGACTTGCCTCACAATGGCAATGAATTTTGGTGGGCAACCACAATGACAGGGGGTTCGCCAGAGGGCTTCCCTGTTGACTGAAGTCGATGAACTCCATGTACACGTCACGGCGCTGTCTCTGCACTTGCATATATCTTTCGGGAAGCAAAGATCGTGTCAATGGTGCCACATGATGGTCTGAAGCCACACTGATATTCTGGGAGGAAGTTTACTGCCTCAGGAAGAAGTCTGTTTAATAGGACTTGGGAGATAATCTTACCAGCTAAGGACAGCAGCGAGATCCCGCGGTAGATGCCACAGTCTGACTGTTCTCCCTTGTTTTTGTTATTTTTATAAATATTGACGATGAAAGCTTCTTTAATATCTTGAGGGATTGTCTCCTGTTCCCATATATTGTCCAGGAAAGAGTGGAGATGGCTGGTAAGCAAAGGTCCTCCTTCTATATACTCGTACACCTCGGGTGGGATTCCATCAGGCCCTGTGTCTTTGTTATTATTCATCTGCTTGATGGCAGTAATTACTGTACCTCATCACGGGATGGAGGATATTTGAGGTCAGTCAGCTCTGTGTGCTGAGGGACCTGCTGGGTAGTCAGCACATCCACATCGGTGTTTCAGTTGAGCAGGGAATGGTAGTGCTCTTTCGCCAACTATTATTTAAAACATCATAACATTCGTGCTCCAACTTTTCAGAAAAGTTAGAATTCTAAAAATATGACTTATATGATATGGCTCGGTTTAGAGTGTATTAGAGTGTAGCATAGTGGCTCAGCGTGTATGAGAGTGGATTAGAGTGTAAAGAGTATATCAGAGTGTATGAAAGTAGGTCGGAGTGTATCAAAATGTTTAAGAGTGGTTCCGAGTGTAGCATAATGGCGGAGAGTGTATCAGAGTGGATCAGAGTGTATTAGAGTGTATCGGAGTATATAACGTGGATCAGAGTGCATCATAATGTATAAGAGTGGTTCAGAGTGTAGCATAGTAGCCCAAGAGTGTATCAAATAGCTCAGAGTGTCTAATAGTGTTTAATAGTTTACCAGAATGGATCAAAGTTTATTAAAACTTATTAGAGTGCACCTTGAAGTAGAAACGTGTGTAAGTATGTCGAGGGTATCTGAGCATATCAGAGTGTATCCGAGCATATTAGCGTATGTCACAGCACATCAATGTTTATCCCAGGTATATCATAGCATATCATGGTGTAGTCGAGCATAACATAGTGTATGAGAGTGAATCAGGGTGTATTAGGGTGTCACTACCATACAATGGACAACACAGACCAAGTTAAACCATCTATTACAGCAGTGAGTTAGCTGTCTCTTTGATCGTGTCTACTCACGCCTGACCTTGTTAACGTGCTTCGTGTGTGTGTGTGTGCGCGTGTATGTGTGTTTATGTGTGTGTGTGTGTGTGTGTGTGTGTGTGTGTGTGTGTGTGTGTGTGTGTGTGTGTGTGTGTGTGTGTGTGTGTGTATGTGTGTGTGTGTTTATGTTTGTAATAATAATAATAATAATAATAATTAACGGTTTATTGAAAGAGCTTGGCAGCCAGAAGGCTGAAAATATACAGTTACATATTTGGGGAATGGGTTACGAATTACAAATAATATACAAATAACATAAGTGACACAAATAAGACATATAATAACTAGATGGGGAAAAGCTCAAACTACAGTTCATTTCAACATAGTGACAGTGTAAGGAGCAGTGTTTACTGGGAGTGAATACACTGATTTATTACAAGTTATTGATAATTTTTACAATGGTTGGGACTGGGCTGTTCTTATAGCGATCAGTTCGTGCACGTATGGGCTGGATGCGGTTGTGGTGTCGAACAGCAATTCTCGGACAAGGGATCTCAGGTGGTAGTAGGAGCCGGTGTCGGGGATGGTGTGTGTGTGTGTGTGTGTGTGTGTGTGGGCATAGGGTGTTGTAATGCGTCTAGTGTGGCAGCATTATGTTAGTTGTTCAGGTGCAGGCACAGCTTGCTTCCTCTCGCTTTTAGCTACCGCCGCTGGCTAGACCTAGTGGTGTACAGGAAATCAGTTCTGCGTAAGACCCACGCTCGTACACAGCCCCTTCACCATCAAGATTCCTGCTGTGTCTCCTCGTGGCAACTCACGGTAACTGGGGTGTTTCGCGTCCCCAGGCAGGGGATCTCGGAGCAGCAGTGGTCCCCAGAGTGACGGCATATAGGCCCACCGGCATTTGGATATGCCCTGGCGCCTGCCAACCACTGCCCGTCAGTCGCGGGGATTGACCTTGATAGTAAACCCTTTCCAAGAGACACTGCTCACCCCACATAGGGAGGGGACTAGAAAAGGTGCCCTCAACATATTCTGCCTAACAAACTAACTTGACCCTGGATGGTAATCCTAATTCAGTCAAAAACACAATTACAGATCAATGCAAAAATGAAACAATACAACCTCTTATGGTCGCTTCATGGAATATCAGGACCCTTCTGGATACTGGCACAAATGAGAGTCCTAAAAGAAGAACCGCCCTTGCGACAAAAGAGCTTTCTAGGTATGGCCTCGACATAGCAGCCATTAGTGAGTTACGGCTCCAAGCCAAGGGTCGACTCACAGAACGGGGGTCCGGCTGTACCTTCTTCTGGCTGGGTAAGCCTGCTGCAGAAAGAAACCGCATTTATGGAGTTGGCTTTGCCATTCCCCAATCCATCCTACATAGTCTAACTGAAAAGCCTATTGGAGTCAACACGTGCCTCAAGACGTTCCAAGTACCACTGAATTACTCACGTCATGCCTTCTTCATCAGTAAAAATGCCCCAACACTGGATGAAGAGGATGACATCAAAGAGGCCTTTTACATCGACTTTGACAGAGTGCTAACCTTTATCCCCAGAGAAGATAAGGTTGTGTTCGTAGGTGACTTCATTGCCAGAGTTGACAGAGATGTTGACATCGGGTAGGAAACCATCAGGAGAAACAGAGTGGGCAAGTGCAATCCCAACAGCCCACTCTTCCTCAGCAAGTGTATTGAACACAACCTCACTATCACCTACACTTTGTTTTGGCAAGCCGACAAGTTCAAGGGTTCTTGGCAACACCCTCAATCAAAACATTGACGTCTTATTGACTACATCATTGTCATGAGAGAGATCGCCGAGATGTCCTCATCACTCGAGCCATGCGTGGCTTTGACTTCTGTGACACAGATCATTGGCTCATCAAAGCCAAACTCTCACTTGACTTCGCCCGAACACGGCGAAGGCAACAAGCCTCCAGAAGAAGTTTTAATACCAGGCGCCTGTAGGGTCAAGCGGTAAAACGTGCTCTGAGAGAGAAGCTCAACGATGAGCCCATAGACAATCCGACAGCAAGCAACCTAAATCCCAATGACGAATGGGATATCTTCGACGCTGTCATCACAAACACTTGCAGCGAGACCCTCTTCCAGATCGAAAGAAAACACCAGGACTGGTTTGATGAAAATAACCAAGAAATCGAGGAACTCATCAATGGTAATGTAAACGTTATTCTTTCATTGACTGGCAAACACCCTCAGTGTTGGACCAAAGTTGATATCTTCCGTCAGAAGAAAGCTATGGTCCAGGGCGAAAGCCGCAATCTAAAGAACGAATGGTGGAAAAATATAGCGTTTGAAGCGCAAAAAGTTGTGGTTCAACAAAAGTTGTGTGAAATTTTCAAATCGACTAAAACAATTTATGGCCAACTACTCATGGAGCGGCCCCCTCCTCTCATCCGACAGTAACTCACTAATTAAAGATGAAGAAGGCATCGGTCAATGCTGAAATGAGCATTGCTATTTCCTACACAACCGAAACCTCGATGCGGATGTCCTAACTACCCAGCAGGTCCCTCAGATCTCAGAGCATGCCCACCTCGGATATCCTACATCTCATAATCAGGTAAATACTGCCATCAAGAAGATGAAAAATAACAAAGTCACAGGGCCTGATGGAATCCCAGCCAAGGTGTATAAAGAAGGAGACCTCTGCTTATCAGCTGTCTCCACTCTCTCCTGCAGAATATATGGAAAAAGGAGGAAATCCCCCAAGTTCTTAAAAACGCCTTCATTGTCCATATTTATATGAAAAAGGGAGACCGGTCAGACCATGGCAACTATCGCGGGATCTCGTTGCTGTCCGTAGCTGGTAAGATTATCGCTCTTATCCTTTTAAACACGATTCTTCTTGACGCGGAAAACTTCCCCAAAAAATCTAAATGTGGCTTTAGACCTTCATGTGGCACCACTGACAGAATCTTTACTGCCTACCTGATACAGAAAAAGTGCAGACAACACCGTCGCGACTTGTACTGTACATGGCCTTCATCGACCTTACCAAGACCTTTGATTCGGTCAACAGGGAAGCCCCCTGGCGGACCCTCAGTCGTGTTGGTTGTCCACCAAAATTTATTGCCATTGTGAGGCAATTCCAAGATGGTATAAACAGCAGTATCCTGATCAATGGCACCCAGTCTGAGAACTTTACCAATCAAACAGGGGTAAAACAAGGATATTTTCTTGCACCAATGCTCTTTTTCATTTTTTGGCTGCCTTTCTTACTCATGCCAGTGGCAATTTTGCCAGTGGGGTGGACATCCAGAACTGCATGAAGGGAATTTTCAACATAAGACGACTCCAGGCATGAACAAAGGTGTCAGCCGCTTCCATCACTGAACTTCAGTATGTAGACGACCTCACCCTCATTGCTCACACTGCACACTGCCTACGGGAGATCCTGAACACCTGTGCAGATGCGTATGCACACTTCGGCCTCGAAGTGAATGTATGTAAGACTCAGATTCTTCTTCAGCCTGCCCCTGGTTCAGCTACACCTGCACTATCCATTCAGCTTAACGGTACTACTCTCACTAATGTTACTATTTTCCATATCTCGGCTCCCACCTTTCCACCACCACAGACATTGATGAAGAGATTCAACATCGGGCCATGTTTGCATCCCAAGCCTTTGGCAGACTCCGAAACTGTGTCTTCAGGTGCATGGAGCTGAAATTATCTACAAAATTACACGTATGTCGAGCTGTGGTCCTCCCCAGCCTGCTATATGTTTGCGAGACATGGGTCACATACAGGAGGTACATCAAGGCACTTGAAAACTTTCACCAACGTAGTCTACGTTCCATCCTCCGAGTTCGCGGGGTAGAAAAGAGAACACTTGCCAGTATTCCTGCTGACAGCAACTGTAGGAGCATCGAGGCTACCATTATCCACGAACAACTATGCTGGACTGGCCATTTTACCCACGTGGACTACAGTAGACTGCCAAAGCAGCTACTTTACAGTCACGTAACGAATGGTAAACGTAATGCTAGTGGGCAAGTGAAGAGTTAGAAGGATAGTCTTAAGACAAACCTGAAAAAGTGCCAAATAGACCCACTCACATGGAAGATGATTACTCCACACCATAACGCTTGGAGATGCACCATAGAAGAAGGTGTCAATACTTTCAAGCTAGCCCGACTGCATAACGAGGCAGACAAACGCCAACGCAGGAAAGAAGCTCCCGCCGCCACCATCCGTACTAGGAGCAGCCCCCCCACATGTGTAACTTCTGTGATCAACCCTGCCGACCCATATAGGCCTCTTTAGTCACCACAAAACTCACCAATGAAGGTGACATCTCTAATAACTCATATCATTGTATCGCAGCTGGATGATCGTCATACTCGATTTCGAGTGAGGGCAAAGTAGTAGTGGTGTATGTATGTATGTATGTATATATGTATGTATGTATGTATGCATGTATATGTACAGAGGGTGGTGAAATGCGTCTAGTGTGGCAGCACTATGTTAGTGTTAAGGTGCAAGCACTGCTTGTTCCTTTTCACTTTTTGCTGCCGCCGCTGGCTAGCCCTGGTGCGAAAAGGGAAGCAACTTGCATAAGTCTTCCCCTGCCAGTACACAGCCTCTTCACCATCAAGACTCCTGCTCTGCCTTCTCGTGGCAATACACGGTAACTGGGTGCCTCGTGGGCCCAGGCTAGACCAGCAGAGGATCTTGGAGTCTCAGAGGGATGGCCCATACGCCCACTGGCATGTGGAAATGTTCTGGCGCCTACCAACCATTACCCCGCTGCCTTGTAGGTTAACCTTTGTAGGTATAAGGCTACGGGAGTAAACCCTGAACAAAAAATCTGGGTGGAGCCCCACATCAGGCAAACATGGTTACAGAGCTCCAACAAGCCCCCAACAGCGGTATAGGAGGAAGAGGTGACCACCGTGGAAACCCAACAACTACACCGGCAGACGAGGGCAATGCCTGATGGATCGGTTACTAAGGCGAAACCCCACAAACTGGGCTATTTGGCAGTCGTTGCAACACTTGCACCACTGGATCAGGAAAAGGGAGAGCCAAGATGTGTAGTTGCATACTGTGCTGCTGCCTCACCACATAAATCAATTCATGCACAGCCATCATCCAGTTGATCATACCTCTCATCATCATCAAAACACCTATACCTCCTAAAAGTCCTATGGCGAAGGACGAGTGGCGACGGGGACAGGTAGAGATGACTGCCGAGAGTGTCTAGACACAACTCTGCACATGGGCGGCACAGATATGATGGTCGTTTATGCACTGGGATCTAGGCAGCAGTGCAATCCTGTCCTGTCTGTGTGACTGAGTAGCCCTTTCGAGGAGCCACTCTGCTCACCCCACACTGGGAGGAGGCTAGAAAAGGTGCCCTAAACATAGCCTGCCTAAAAACCAAACTTGACTGGGCAATTGTACCCAGTAAGGTCATCCTTATGTGGTCGAAAACACAGTCAGAATCACAGATCCAAACAAAAACAAACCATACATCCTCTTATGGTCGCTGTATGGAATGTCGGGATCCTTCTGGATATTGGCACAAATGAGTGTCCTGAAAGAAAAACTGCCCTTGTGGCAAAAGAGTTGGCTAGATTTAACATGGACATAGCATCCATCAGTGATTCCCGGCTACCAGATGAGGCTCAGCTCACAGGACGGGGGTCTGGCTATACCTTCTTCTGGAAGGGTAAGCCTGCTGCGGAAAGTAACCGCATTTATGGAGTGACTTTGCCATCCACAACGCATTCTACACAGTCTAATGAATTGCCTTTTTGGGTCAACGAGCGCTTTATGACGCTTCGTGTCCGGCTGAATCACTCGCGTCATGCCTTTTTCATCAGTGTATACGCCCAAACACTGGATGCAAAGGGTAACATCAAGGAGGCCTTTTATGCCGACCTTGACAGAATGCTAACCTCTTTCCCCAGAGAAGACAAGGTTGTGCTCCTTGGCGACTTCAACGCCAGAGCTGGCAGAGATGCTAGCATTTGGCAGGGATACATAGGGAGAAATGGACTAGGCAAGTGCAATGCCAACGATTTACTCCTCCTCACCAAGTGTTCTGCGCACAGCCTCACTATCACCAATACCTTGTTACAGCAGGCCGACAAGTTCAAGGGTTCGTGGCAACACCCACGATCCAAACACTGGCATCTTATTGACTACATCATTGTCAGAGAAAGAGATCGCCGAGATGTCCTCGTAACACGTTCTGTGCGTGGTTTTGACCATTGTGACACTGATCATCTACCTGTCAGTGCCAAACTCTCACCTCACGTCGCCCGAAAACGGCGAAGCAACTAGCCTCCAGAAGAGGTTTAAATACTGCTTTCAGAGAGCAGCTCGAACATGGGCATATAAGCAACCCAACAGCAAAACCGCGAATCCCAGTACCGAATGGGATACTCTGAACACCATTATGACAAAAACCTGCAGAGAAACCCTTGGCCAGATCAAAAGAATACCTCGGGCCTGGTTTGATGAAAATGACCCGGCAATCAAAGTACTCATCTATGATAAACGTGCTGCTTTTACTGACTGGCAGAACAACCCTCAGTCTCGGACAAAGCTGATACCTTTAAAATAAAGCATGTGAAATACAAAAACATGCAGATCAGCGCAAGCTGCACGAATTTTTCAATTCCATTAAAATATTTTATGGGCAATCCCCCCTCTGCTCACCTGACGGTAATTTCATAATTAAAGACAATGAAGGCTTCCTTCAGCGCTGCAAAGAGCACTACCATTCATTGCTCAATCGAAACACCGATGTGGATGTCCTGACTACCCAGCAGGTCCCTCAGCATCCCAGGTCCCATAGGTTACCCACCTCAGCTATCCTCCATCCTTCATCAAACAGATGATATAAAACAAAGCCTCGAGGCCTGACGGAATCCCAGCTTAGGTGTATAAAGCATGAGGACCTCTGCTTATCAGCCGTCTCCACTCTCTCCTTGAGAATATATGGGTTGAAATAAAATCCCCCAAACTCTTAAAGACGCTTCCATTGTCAATATTTATAAGAACAATGGAGACCAGTCAGACTGTGGCAACTACCGTGGGATCTCGCTGCTCCCCATAGCTGGCAAGATTATCGGCCGAGTCCTCCTAAACAGACTCCTTCATGAGGCGGAAAACTTCCTCCCAGAATCTCAATGTGGTTTTAGACCATCACCTGGCACCATTGACATGATCTTTGCTCCCCGCCAGATATAAGAAAAGTGGAGAGAACAGCATCGTGACCTGTACATGGCTTTCATCGACCATAACCAAGGCCTTCGACTCGGTCAACAGGGAAGCCTTCTGGTGGATCTTCAGCCGTTTTTGCTGCCCACCAAAATTCATCACCATTGTGAGGCATCTCTACGATAGCATGAACGGCAGTGTCCTGCACAACGGCACCCAGTCTGAGTTCTTCCCCATCCAAACAGGGGTTAAATAAGGGTGTGTACTGGCATCAACTCTCTTTTCCACTTTCTTGGCTGCCTTCCTTACTCGTTCCAGTGTCAATTTAGCGGACATCGAGTACTGGGTGAAGGGGGTCTTTTCAACATAAAACGACTCCAGGCAAGAACAAAGGTGTCGGGAGCTTCCATAACTGACCTTCAGTATGCAGACGACCTCACCTTTATTGCTCACACTAAACACGACTTACAAGAGATCCTAAACACCTAAAGAGATGCGTATGAGAACTCCAGCCTTGAGGTGAATGTACGTAAGACTCAGATTCTCTTTCAACCTGCCTCAGGTTCAGACACACTACCATCCATCCATCTTAACGCTACTACCCTCTCTAATGTTACCCACTTTCGGTATCTCGGGTCCCACCTGTCCCCCACCGCAGACATTAATGAAGACCTTCAGTACCAGATCACATGTGCATCTGAAGCCTTTGGCGGACTCCGAAACAGTGTCTTCAGCTGGAGGGAGCTGAAGTTATCTACAAACCTGCATGCATATCGAGCAGTGGTCCTCCCCACCTTACTATATGGCAGTGAGACATGGGTCAAATATAAGAAGCACCTCAAGGCACTTGAAAACTTTCACCGAAGTAGTATACGTTTCATCCACCGAGTGTGCTGGGAAGACGAGAGAACTAGACAGTATTATTGCACACACCAACTGAAGGAGCATTGAGGCTAGCACCATTTATGAACAGCTGTGCTGGACTCACCATGTTACCCGCATGGACGACAGTAGACTGCCAAAGCAGCTACTTTACAGTCACCTAACGAATAGTCAACGTAACGCCGGCGGGCAATTGAAAAGTTACTAGGATAGTTTTAAGATAAACCTTAAAAAGTGCCAAATCGCCCCCTTTACCTGGGAGTCGATTAGTCCACATCGTAACACTTGGAGGAACACCACACGAGAAGGTGTCAATACTTTCGAGTTAGCCAGATTGTAAACGGAGGCAGACAAGCGCCAAAGCCGAAAAGACGCTTCCACTGCCCCACCCGCATTCAAAGCAGCCCTCCACTTGTGCAATAAATGTGGACGACTCTGCGGGTCCCGTATAGGCCTGTTTAGTCGCCTCAAAATTCATCAACCGAGGTGACATCCATAATAACTCATATCGTTGTATCATAGCTGGATGATCGTCATACCCGATTCCGATTGACAGCAAAGTAGTAGTAGTAGTAATAGTAGGTAGGTAGTGATTGTTTATCAGATAATAGCTTACAGCCCAGAACAAAACATATAGTAGTGACCGGAAGCGCAGGTGTGTACACCCTCGTAAGTTGACCCACCCTTCGTAATTAAAGCGAGATTAAGACCTGACCCAAGAGAGGTCACGGTCACAATGAACCCGAATTCTCACCGCCGCGTCATTAGCTATCCCGGCGGCATGACCGTGTTACTCAAGAAGCTACCCTCCATCCAGTACACCTGTCACCTGGCCAGACACACCCAGATTAGTAACGACATCTTCCGGCTTATGATCTCCAATATAAGGGGCCTGCAGCTCCTTCCACGAGGCATTACTATTATAACAGGGAAGGGGCCGACTGCTCCTTCCCAGAGACTGACAGGCAGAGACAGAACTCAGAAGAAGACAGGAGTCACGCTCGTCACTAGTCGATGTCGGGACGGAAACTTCCCTCCCCAGCACTGAGCCCCAGCTAGCAGTCTCCCACAAGATAAGTTCCGCATTCTCTTTAGCAGCACCTGCAGACACCCCCCAGCCGCTGGGCCTCCCTTAGGTCACACGTGAGTCATTGTCAGAGCGGTCCATAGGGTGAGTTACTTACGGTGGGAAGTGTATCCATTTCATGTTTGTGTCCAAGAGTCATTGTCTAGTAACGTAAATATAATGATCTAATAATGTGTCCATGCCATTGAGTTAGCTAATAAATTGCTGTACTTAGGATTAGTGTTTAGAAAATTCCCCTATGAATATATATTAACAGTTAAATAACTAATCGTCCACGCTACCAATCTTCCTCACTTTATCCTACAACTAATTAATTTTTACTTTACTATTATTTCTACCCGAGTTTTCACTCTGTATGTATGTATGTATGTCTAGGCGACCTGTGGTGTAATGGTCAGCATCCTCGCCTCCCAAGTGAGCGGACCCGGGTTCGATCCACGGGCAGGATGAAACTATGGGCAAGTTTCTTTACACCATTTGCCTCTGTCTACCCAGCAGTAATTGGGAACTTGGATGTTAATCGATTTGCGGATTGTATTCCGTAGTAATGGTTAGCCAGTGCAGTTGGCGAGTTGTCCGGTCTTCTCGGACTATTCCTTGACACTGGGTCATGCAACTCGTTAGCTTGGAGTGTGGTTGTTGTGTTGACGACAGCATCTACACCTTTATCAAAATCACGCCTAGGAGGCCCTTGGGCCAGCCATTCTCGATTTCGAGGGGCTTCCATTATTATGTATGTATGTATGTAAAAATCAATAACAATACCATACTAACTTAAACAAGCACAAACATGTGGCTGTGTTTGGGATATACACAAATAAATTTGTTTTATGTCATGAGTATTTAGTATGATTACTTTATAGTTACAAAAATACATCGGAATTATAACGTTTCCATGTGGTCTTTCATGTGTGACCAACCTGCATCATCAGTTTAATTAAGGGATAACTAAATCCACAAATTATCATATAAACTTTATTATACAATAGTCACTGGCACACACAGCAGACAATGTCATACAGAAATGGCATTATCATATTTTTGACATATCTTTTTTTTTATTTAGATTTTTTTAACAAAGAAGAATTGATGGATGATTAGTTGAAAGTTGATAGAATAGATTATGAAACTTATCACACATGACACATGAAGTAGCTCGATGAAAGAGAAGATGATGAATGTGTCAGCAGGACTTAGTGACGCTTTTATCATTGATCCGTCAACACCAGGGATTTGTGGTCCTATAGCTTGACCTCCTGATAGCGCCCTGGATTAAGGGTAAGATGTTAGGTTAATCTTGAACTCCTGACAGTGCCCTGGATAAAGGGCAGGAGGTCAGGTTAATTATGACCTCCTGCGAGTGCCCAGGATTAAGGGCAAGAGGTCAGGTTAATCTTGATCTCCTGACAGTGCCCAGGATTAAGGGCAGGAGAAGAGGAGGTCGGATTAATCTTAACCTCCTGACATTACCCAGGATTATGGGAAAGAAGTCAGGTTAATCTTGACCTCCTGACAGTGCTCAAGATTAGGGGCAAGAGAGGTCAAGCTAGTCTTGCCCTCCTTGAGAATGCCCAAGACTCAGGGCGAGAGAAGAGGAGATCTAGTTAATCTTGACCCCCCGACAGTACCCAAGACTGAGGGCAGGAGGTCAGTCAATATTGTCTTGCTTAAAAAAACAAAACAAAACATAGACTTCAGCACAGTTTATACAAATTCTACAGCAGTCAGTCACAATACTATGTCCATAATGTCTTTTCCTGGAGAGTATGAACTCCCAGTACACTTCCTCCCCACACTCCAGGAGACCTTCAGTGAGAGAGATGTCTGTATAACTGATGCTTAGTGTTATAGTAAGACATAAATCTTTTCACACTTACGGAAAACCTAAGCATCTGTTTTGTTATATAATTCTTTTCTTATGCCATTTTAATTCTGGTTATTATCAGAGTAAGGAAATTTAGGCAAGATATATAAAAAAATCTACATTAATCATTTACAACGCTAAGTTGAAAACCTCCAGCTTTTCAGAGTCAAAACAAAGAATTTAAAAGTATGGGTCATTGCTTATGTGTCGTATCACTTCTTATGTCAATCACTTACACCTTTTGTAAGAGTCTAAACTTACTAATCCAAAGTACAAAAACACAATATTTCACCAAAATACGACTTATACAAAAAGATGAATCTCACAAATAAGACGAATTTTACAATTAAGACGAATTTCCAACAAGACAAATAATTTCAAAGTACGTGACATCTGTACAACTGTCTCTGATAATTCACTCCTCTCGTATAGTCTCAGTCTTACTCGTAGAAAGATTTAGTTTACTGGGCTGTTATGTATCTCTGCATGTATTAATTAAACATGTCTTTACATCACATAGCATCATCCTCACTGTCTGTTGAGGACCCGTTCCTGAGGGTTTGTTTTGAGGGATTGTAGTTGTAAAATTCTCGGAGTTTTGTAGATTTGTGGATTTGAGTTTACCGTCGACTGTACACAAACACACACACACAGGGATACACTTCTTTAACATGAGTTTCAACAGGGATTATCATTATTTTTCTTATATTAGGTGGGGGAGGGAGGGGGTTGACTTCACAGAGACATACTCGTCATAGAAGCTCCAGTCGTGTTTACTTTGGTGTTTGGTGAGGCAGTGTTTCCTGGGGATGTTTTTGGTGTCCCATTAGTTGATGAAAATTATGTGTTGCCAACCAGTTATTATGATGACACTTCATGGCGTCCTTCTCATTATATGAATCAGCACTTCCGTTCTCCCTCCAACACACCAAATGCCTCATAGTGTGATGGACCGTCTGAGGCTTTTGTTTTTGTGTTTGTTTTTGTATGACTAGTGCAACCCTGGTCCACTCATGTTATTATGTCATTTACACACACACACACACACACATTATTATTATTACTTACACACACACACACACACACATTATTATTATTACACACACACACACACACACACACATTATTATTATTACACACACACACACACACACACACGCATTATTATTATTACACACACACACACACACACACACACATAAACACTCAGACACACGCACACAGACTAATACCAAGACACACATAAGAACATAAGAACATAAGAATGGAGGAAACTGCAGCGGGCCTATTGGCCCATACTGGGCAGTCCCGTTTACACCCAACCCCTATTGCTCATATGAGCATCCAACCCAAGCACACACGCACACACACATACACCCAAACACACATGCATACACAGACAAACACCTAGACACACGCACACAGACATACAAACACCCAGACATATACACACAGACAAACACGCAGACACACACACACACACACACATCCTTACACACCCGCAGACACACAAACAAACATCTAGACACATACACGTATAGAACAATATTTTCCCTGGATATATACAGTACAGTAGAGCCGAATGTTGTCTGAGTTCGGGTAGTGAGGTCCAGCGTCAGTGTTGTGATGGAGACCCTAGCACCGAGGTCCTCTCTCTCCCTCCGCCTCATGAGGTGTGTGGCTGCTCGGTGGTGTGGCCTTCCAAGTTCAGCACCGCCCACACACCCGCTGCACCGTCCAGACACCGGGTGCACCGCCTACACACCCGCTGCACCACCCACACACCCACTGAACTGCCCACGCACCCGCTGCAGCGTTGACACGCACCCTGCACCGCCCTCTACACTACCAACACACCGAACACACCCGGCCATTACACCCATTACACAGCCCGAGTAGAGATTATACACATCCCGCGCCCCTCTGCCGCGCCCGCAGGTCTACTACACGGAGCTCTCGTGCTCCGAGGTGGGCTGGAACAGCTTGGGCGTGGAGGGCGGGGGATGGTGAGGCTGAGGCACGTACTGCCTGGCCAGCTGATGGTCGGTGAGGTGTGTGGGCAGCTGTGTTAGCTGGGGAGGAAGTTGGTCTAGCGGCCTCAGGTAGGCTGAGTGTCGCCTGGGATCCACCACACCGTATGGGGACAAGGGAGACGTGTCAGATTGCTCCTTCCCCACGCCTGCTGTACCACCAGGTGCACCGCTCCACACGTCTTCCCCCATCGACCAGTCACGCTCACCCTGCAACATGACACACACACGGACATGAGACTGTGATGAAGACTTGTTAAGTAATGGTTATGTTAATTAGCAGATATGAAGATACAAATTGATTAATACTACAGGTAAACACACACACACAGGCCGTGGGCTAGGTAGGATAACCCTCCCCCCCCCAAAAAAAAATAATCTACTTTTTTGGCACCATTTTGTTTCTCAGAATGTCCTGAAGGTGAAAAATTATGTTAACAATGAAATTTTCAGGTTTGAATGCGTGGTCGCGGGGCGCGTTTGTGAAATGCTGAAGTTTACGACGTCTGCTTACAGTCTTCCACACACCATAGTATTATTTTATAAAATCGAAGTAACTGCACGCTAATATGAAAGAGAACACCACAAGATTTTAAATGGGCCATTAATCCGCTATTTTGTATAAATATAAGTGCATAAATTACGTATTTTCCTATGTGCGACATCAACCGAAAATAGTTGTTTTTTAGCAAAATACCTAAATACCGGGTACTTCTATGACTTTACTCACAATAGGAATAGTTTGGTCATACACGTATGAAAAGAAAGCTTATTATCTCTACGTATCCTTTCTATAAGAAATACATATATTAAACCTGAAGCTATTGGCCTATGCATTGTACCATGACACAATATTCTATGCCGATTTTCAGTGTATTTTTCTGTCATGTTAAGTTCCATACTCTGTCAGATGGTTTAATTATATTGTCATTCTAAAAAATGTGATCTGAAAACAATATTTTTGTTACGATGATAAAGAAAAATTTTTAATTTCAGATGTCAATATTTTTATTTTATTTTGTAAAAAGTGTATCGTGTACCATATCAACATTATTAATTACAGAATTGTTATGTACACATATATCTAACTGTACAAACGCTGACAACTTTATTTATATTGATTCACTGATGATCTAAATTATGTTTATAATTATTAATATAATATTTCACAAATGAAGTAATAAAAATAACAAAAATGAACTGATAAAAAAGATATAAAAAAGGTATCAACATAGACATTTTAGTCCAACATAGTTACATTATGGTCGATATTTTGGAGTTTTTTAGAAGTGTCCATTAAAGGCGTTTGTGCTGTCACACCCACTGTAAGCATGAAGTGCTATAAGTGCCGAGCAGTGCTCGTGGGTGCACCCTTGAGCAATATCACTGATGGAAATGAGCCTTTTCTTATTTCCTGTACGTGTGTCAAACAATACTGTGATAATATGTAACTGCAGGACGTAATGTAGGAATACATTACTGTCAGGGCTCTTCACTCTGATGTATTCATAATGTTTTTCCTTTGCGTATAAGCAATACAAGCTGTTTCTCTAATCAGTTTTTTGGGGTTGATTGTAGGTCTGTGATTTCAATACAGTTTGAGGTGTTACCGTCTCCGGAGGTTAGCTGGTATGATGACTCTTCACATTTTTTGTTGTTTGTTTACGGGGATTAGTCCACTCGGACACAGGTCGCTGACCCATATCGGGGCCTGGGGAACTATAAATAAAAACAACAAAAACAGATCAAGAGTAAGAAACGACATATGTACAGTATGTTGTGTTGTCAAAGTAAGAGAAACAATTGAGACCCTGCAATTGCGTGTAACTGAGGCAGAAAGTCAGATGAGCAACCTGGGACTTGGTCACAATTTTTGTGATGCCATATGGCAGCAGGGTCTACCATTAGACAACACAATATGCTTCCAATATCTTCCCAGGCGGTAGTACCTCCCTGTTTGGTAGCTGTCTACTACCTACTACATACAAATATCTATTTTGGAGATTAACAGCAAATGAATTAGAACTCCACACAGCATACAAAACTTGAATGAACTGTTT
>NW_024734940.1:7009027-7016527 GCF_018991925.1 Homarus americanus | reverse complement strand
ATCTATAATCCAATCTATCTCAATCGTCTCCCTCAACACGCTATCGGTAAAGAGGGATCAAACTCTTAACAACGTGATCCCCCTCCCAGAGTCCTCTATACACTTCCCTTAAGAGACAAATGAGCATCGTAGGATAGGATTATAGACGACTAAAACGGAAGGTCGGTATGACGGATGAGGGAGAAGGTAGCTTACGTTGTTGATATGAAGAGGATTTTTTATTGAAGGAGCTTTAGTTGTTTATATATAGTACAATAGACTTAGACTCTGGTCATTATGGTAAATGGAGAGATGGTGGAATTGGTCATCGTTTTCAAAGATATGTCATCGTACTCAAGGGGTTGGTAACGTGCACAAGGGGGTTGATATCGTACATAAGGGATTAAGATATTGTACTCAAGAGCTCAAGTCATCGTACTCAAAGGGTTGGTATCGTGCTCAAGGGAATAAAGCATAAAGATAACAGAGAAAGGGAAATAACAGAACAGGAAGACTGATGAAAGAGAATCAAGAAACCCAAAATAAAGAAGAATAAGGAAGATGAAATAGAAGAGGAGGCGAAGTGATGAAAGAGAATAAAGGAATAATTAGATGATGGAGAGTAAAGAAAAAAAACTGCTGACAAGGACAAAGAGAAGCATAAAATAAGAATAAAAGAATCAAAGAAACAGTGAATAGTGTAATAGAGGAGAAAATATCCAAAAAGTAAAGAACGAAGAAGGAAAAGTAGAAGAGAAGAAATAGCGAGACAGAATAATGACGAGGAAGAAGAAAAACAAGAACAAAGAGAACAACAAGAACAAGAAAATGAAAAAAAAAAAAAGTAAATCAGAACAGGTAAGAACAAGACATAAGGACTCTCTGACCTGAGGCTGTGGGTGATGATGGTAGTCGTAGACGGGGACGTAGGTGACTTTCTGAGGCTGGAAGGGCAGGGAGGAACCACCACCACTACTACCACCACTAACACCACCTCCTTCAATCAACATGTCATCCCGGTAGTAAGGAGAGTCACCAGCCCCGACGTTAGCATCCAACATCACCACATGCTGAGGTGGCTTCTGTTGATGCTGTTCCGGGTAGTGGTAGTGCTGTGACTGCTGTTGTGGCTGTGACTGCTGCTGCTGTTGAGGTTGATACAGCTGCTGCTCCTGTTTTCCCTGTCCTTGAACTATGCGTCCGTTTCCTATAAGAGGCGTGGTGGAGTCGTGCGAGTGGGTCATCAAGGCCGACTCTGAGGGGAGAGGAAGAGGTGCTGCAGCCTGTGAGATGGTCATGTTGGTGTTCATGGATTGAGAGAGCCAGTTACCTAAATCTAAATTACTTCCAGCACTTCAAAGTCGACCACCACATTTTCATTTCCTTTTTTACATAATTTCAAAGCATTCCATCTCTAAAGGCTGTGCCCTAATTCCTGTGTCCTCCTTGCCCCCCCCCTCGGTGTCCTATCCTTCAAGTCTTTCCCTCATGTATCCCATTCTAGGTGTTTCACCCATGTGTCTGGTCTTCTCCCATGTGCCTTAACCATTTTTCCTCTCTATGTATCTTACATCTGTTTTCTGTCCTCATATGCCTCAACCTGTTCCAATGTGTCACACCTGTGTATCCACCCCATGTGTCCTACCCCATGTCTTACCCATTGTCCTACCCCATGTTTTACCCATGTGTCCTACCCATGTCTTACCCCATTGTCCTACCCCATGTCTTACCACATTGTCCCTGCCCCCATGTCTTACCCCATTGTCCTACATGTCTTACCCCATGTGTCCTCCCCATTTTACCCCCATATGTCCCTACCCCCCCTTACCCCATTATCCTACCCCATGTTTTACCACATTGTCCCCCCCATGTCTTACCCCATTGTCCTACCCCCATGTCTTACCCCATTGTCCTACCCCCATGTCTTACCCCATTGTCCTATCCCATGTCTTACCCCATTGTCCTACCCCATGTTTTACCCCATTGTCCTACCCCATGTTTTACCCCTGTGTCCCTACCCCCATCTTACCCCATGTGTGTCCTACCCCCATGTCTTACCCCATTCCTACCCCATGTTTTACCCCATGTGTCCCTACCCCCATGTCTTACCCCATTGTCCTACCCCAATGTCTTACCCCATGTCCTACCCCATGTTTTTACCCCCATGTGTCCTACCCCAATGTCTTACCCCATGTCCCTACCCCCATGTCTTACCCCATGTCTTACCCCCATGTTTACCCCATGTGTCCTACCCAATGTCTTACCCCATGTGTCCTACCCCATGTTTTACCCCATGTGTCCTACCCCAATGTCTTCCCCATGTGTCCTACCCCCATGTCTTCATGTCCTACCATGTCTTACCCCATGTCTTACCCCCATGTCTTACCCATGTGTCCTACCCCATGTCTTACCCCATGTGTCCTACCCCCCATGTCTTACCCCATGTCTTACCCCATGTGTCCTCCCCCATGTCTTACCACATGTGTCCTACCCCCATGTCTTACCCCATGTGTCCTACCTCCATGTCTTACCCCCCATGTCTTACCCCATGTTCCTACCCCCATGTCTTACATGTCTCCACCCCCATGTCTTACCCCATATGTCCCTACCTCCATGTCTTCCCCATATGTCCTACCCCCATGTCTTACCCCATGTAATTACCCCATGTCTTGCCCATGTGTCCCTACCCCCATGTCTTACCCTGTGTCCTACCTCCATGTCTTGCCCCATGTCTTCCCCATTTGTCCCTACCCCATGTCTTCCCCATGTGTCCCTACCCCATGTCTTACCACATGTGTCCTGCCCCATGTCTTCCCCATGTGTCCTACCTCCATGTCTTACCCCCATGTCTTACCCATGTGTCCTGCCTCCATGTCTTACCCTGTGTCCCTACCCCATGTCTTACCCCATGTGTCCTACCTCCATGTCTTACCCCATGTGTCCCTACCTCCATGTCTTACCCCCATGTCTTACCCCATGTGTCTACCTCCATGTCTTACCCCATGTCCTCCCCCCATGTCTTACCCCATGTGTCCTACCTCCACATGTCTTCCCCCATGTGTCCCTACCTCCATGTCTTACCCCCATGTCTTACCCCATGTGTCTTACCTCCATGTCTTACCACATGTGTCCTACCCATGTCTTACCCCATGTGTCCTACCTCCATGTCTTACCCCATGTCCTACCTCCATGTCTTACCATGTCTTACCCCATGTGTCCCCTACCTCCATGTCTTACCCCATGTGTCCTACCCCATGTCTTACCCCATGTGTCCCACCCCCATGTCTTACCACATGTGTTTCTCCCCATGTCTTACCCCATGTGTCCTACCTCCATGTCTTACCCCCATGTCTTACCCCATTGTCCTACCCCCATGTCTTACCCCATGTGTCCCTGCCCCATGTCTTACCCCATGTGTCCCTGACCCCATGTCTTACCCCATTGTCCCTGCCCCAATGTCTTACCCCATGTGTCCCTCCCCCATGTCTTACCCCATGTGTCCTACCCCCATGTCTTACCCCCATTGTCCTACCCCAATGTCTTACCCCATGTGTCCTACCCCCATGTCTTACCCCATTGTCCCTACCCCATGTCTTACCACATGTGTCCCTACCCCAATGTCTTACCCCATGTGTCCTACCCCCATGTCTTACCCCATGTGGTCTCCCCCCCATGTCTTACCCCCATGTGTCCCTACCCCATGTCTTACCACATGTGTCCTACCCCATGTCTTACCCCATTGTCCTACCCCATGTTTTTACCCCATGTGTCCTACCCCCATGTTTTACCCCATTGTCCTACCCCAATGTCTTACCCCATGTGTCCCTACCCCATGTCTTACCCCATGTGTCCTACCCCATGTTTTACCCATTGTCCTACCCCATGTCTTACCCCATGTGTCCCTACCCCATGTCTTACCCCATTGTCCTACCCCATGTACCCCATGTGTCCTACCCCATGTCTTACCCATTGTCCTACCCCCATGTTATCCATGTGTCCTCTATGCCGGGCAGAGACCAGGTCGGGGCCGGGTGGCCGTGAGTCTCCGTGGTGTCGGTCAGGCCTGAATCTTGTCAGGTGTCGGACTTGCCGCAGAACTTGTGCCAACGTCCCCAGTGCTGCCCGCTCTCCCACAGGCTGCCGCATGGATCGCTTAGTCTATCACACCTCCACTACACCTCGCTCCTCCTACACTACACCTTGTTCCTCCACACTCTCACCTCTCCAGTACACTCGTCTTCAGTACTTCTGTGGTACTGTTACACCTGCTTCTACACCACTATACTTAACTTGTTTGTCGAGTGATTTTTTGCAAAACTTAATGTTAGGCTTGGATAGGTTAGGTTGAGGTTAATGTGGGGCCCATAGGCAGTGTGGATACAGTGCGCTAAATAATGACTTACTAATCCTTCGGTGCCTGGCCGGAACTGCACGACCCTTCACTGTAAAGTTAGGTCAAGCATGAACAACCTGGCCTAATCTAACCTAACCTAACCTAACTTCTTAACCCTAACCCCATTACAGGTGTGTGAGGGGCTGGTGGGTACTCACCTGTGGGCCTCGTGGGTTACGTCTCTTGCACTTGGCCACCACAAGGCGATGATCAGCAGCAGGACCACAGCAGATACCCCGATCACTGACCCGACGATAGGGCTTAAGGCTCCCCAGGCTTACCAGTACCCAGGGCTGTTGTTGTTTTAGTAGTTGTGGTAGTAGTGGTAGTAATTGTTGTTATTTTCGTTGCCGTAGTAGTAGTAGTTGTTTTTGTAGGAAGTAGTAGTAGTAAAGTAGTAATAGTGGTTGTTTTTCGTAATAGTAGTAATTTTTGTTTTTGTTGTTTTTGTTATTGTTTTTGTTGTTGTTATTGATTTGTTGTCGTTATAGTAGAGTAATAGTGATTGTTTTGTTTAATTGCAGTAGTAGTTGTTGATGTTGTTGTCGTTGTTTTATTGTCATAGTAGTAGTATTTGTAGTTAAAACAGCACCAACAATACCATCACCAATACCAACATCATCACCACCATCACCCACCATTATCACCACCATCACCATCACCATGAGCAACACCATCATCATTACCATCATCACCACCATCACCAACAGCAGCAGCAAGAGGGAAAAATATCATGTTAGTGATCATATAATACAAAAACAAATAAAATAAATTGATTAAATGATGTTAATATTAGCATACACAATGTTAAATCCACACAGTGTAAGTATATGAAGCATTGTCAAGGTAACGTAAGGTTAATATAGTTTGGAACTATCGTTATAGGGATCAAAATGTTAATAATAATAGTAATAAGAGCTATATCAGTAGAATTAGTAGTAGTAGTTTTTTAAGTACTAGTTCTGTCATCTGCATAGTACAAAGTACCTCCATCTATACACAAACCTCATATATATTACATCATAAATGCCATAAATCCCATCATTCCCTTATATGTATCACCAGCTAAAAAGTGGCTCGATACCCACGTAAAACAGGCTCCCAAGGTCTCTATAAACAGTCATTGATGTCCATTTACAACCTCCGACAGCCACGTAAACTTTAAATTCATTCACAGGCTGCTTGAGGCCATTCACTCACTCCGCACCAACGTAAGCAATCTCTATCAGTTTCCTCCACACTTTCCCGGCACTCACTAAGCACACCTTTTCAGTTCATTCACAGCTCCAGCACCTATACTAACAAACTTCTTGAGGTGCATTCACACGCTCTCCGTAAAACAAACTACGTCAGCTTCATTCACAGCCTCCAGGTCCTAAGGCGACAATCATGGGACTCCGACCCCATCACCTACATCCACAGGCACTTCGCCTGCAGATACCCTAAGGATGATCTCCTGGATGCTGGTAGGCTCACCTGTGCGTCTCTCGGCGACGTCTGTTAAAGTGAAGGCGGTAAGATATATGGTTGGGATCGGCCCATCGTTGACGGCGAACACCTTCAGCGTATATGCGGGTCCCGGGGCGCAGACCTGACCTGTGGGTAAACCAACACAAATAGGTATTTAAGGGTTCATTGTTATCAGTACAGGTGTTTACGTGGTTAATTAGGAGATACATTACATCTTAGAGGTTTAAATATGGGGTGCGTAAGTGTTTATGGGGTCTAGTATGGGTACGGGTATTCAAGGGTTCAATACAGGTATTCATAAGGCTGAAAATCTTAAAACCCTCAAACCGATGGATGAAAACAATGCCGTTTCTCCCTACAGTTCACATGTAATATCTCAGTGTAGCCATAAGGGGTTACCTGGCCTGAATTGGCAGGTGTTGACATAGGAGATGATTCACAGTAATCACTTAAATGTTCTTGTATGTGTTCATGTTGACACACATTAAACAATTTCCAACACCAACACGGATGTATTTTACTAAGTAATAATATGTATTGTGTTGACCCGTGAAATGTGCACATATAACAATGTGAATATATAATATATAATAATATATATAAATATAAATATATATATATATATATATATATATATATATATATATATATATATATATATATATATATGACTGTGTGTTTGCAATGTAATCATGTCTATGTATGTGTGCAGTGTTGAGTGTTGCAGCTGTTAATAATAATGGCACGGTAGAATGATCATGCAATTACAATTATGCCAAGATCTTCTCCAGATTAAACAACGGTTGTAATGGACACATCTGCAAATACTGAAACGAATCGTGCAACAATGTGGAACAAACGTGTAGTGAAGGTATACAAAGTGTGTGCACAGTGCAGATTAATGGTGATGCTCATGACACAGGCAGAACAACTGGGTCAACAATATAATTTAGCAGTGTTGGGATAATATATTGCACGACTGAGTAAGATTATTTGATCCCAGCACCACCGCCTCCTCCGTATTAATTTACCGCGGTTTTATGTAGAGATTATTTTAATGTACTGAGGAGATGTGCAGGCCAGTGGAGGAATGAGAGGTTGAGTAGGATTAGTTTTACCTGTTTCTTTCTTTCTTTCTTTTCTGTAGGTATCTTAATATAGTCAGGGAAAAGGGCAGCCACGAGGTTGATTAATAGTACCTCTCTCCTCTCTCTCATCTCTCTCTCTCTCTCTCTCTCTATCTCTCTCTCTCTCTCTCTCTCTCTCTCTCTCTCTCTCTCTCTCTCTCTCTCTCTCTCTCTCTCTCTCTCTCTCTCTCTCTCTCCCAACCCTCACACCCATCACTCTCACATACCCTCCCACCATCACCCCTTATCTTCACTTCCCTCACCCTAACATCACCTCATCCTCACAAGCCCTCACCCTCACCTCTCCTACCCTCATACTGCCTCACCCCACATCCCTCACCCTCCTCTCACTTCCTCCTCATTCCACTCACCCTCACCTTCCACACCCCTCCCAACCTCTCCCATGTATTCTCATTCTCATTAAATGTATGTTGATATTTTTTTCGCAATGAAAAGGAGAAGGAAAACAAATATGGTTAAGTAGAGTCTCAGTGGTATTGTGACGCCATTTTCTCCAGTAATAAAGGAGTT
>NW_024734940.1:6996277-7008927 GCF_018991925.1 Homarus americanus | reverse complement strand
CTCACCTTGCGAGGCAGAGACCAGGTCGGGGCCGGAGTGGCCGTGAGTCTCCGTGGTGTCGGTCAGGCCTGAATCTTGTCGGGTGTCGGACTTGCCGCAGGACTTGTAGCCAACGTCCCCAGTGCTGCCGCTCTCCCGCAGGCTGCCGCATGGATAAACTTAGTCTATCACACCTCCACTACACCCTCGCTCCTCCTACACTACACCCTCGTTCCTCCACATTCTCACCTCTCCAGTACACTCGTCTTCAGTACTTCTGTGGTACTGTTACACCTGCTTGCTACACCACTATACTTAACTTGTTTGTTGAGTGATTTTTGCAAAACTTAATGTTAGGCTTGGATAGGTTAGGTTAGGTTAATGTGGGTCCCATAAGCAGTGTGGATACAGTGCGCTAAATAATGACTTACTAATCCTTCGGTGCCTGGCCGGAACTGCACGCGACCCTTCACTGTAAAGTTAGGTCAAGCATGAACCTAACCTAGCCTAATCTAACCTAACCTAACCTAACCTAATTAACCTAACCCCATTACAGGTGTGAGGGGCTGGTGGGTACTCACCTGTGGGCCTCGTGGGAGTTACGTCTCTTGCACTTGGCCACCACAAGAGCGATGATCAGCAGCAGGACCACAGCAGATACCCCCCCGATCACTGACCCGACGATAGGGCTTAAGGGCTCCCCGGGCTTACCAGTACCCAGGGCTGTGTGCCATCAGTAGTTGTGGTAGTTGTTGTTGTTTTAGTAGTTGTGGTAGTAGTGGTAGTAATTGTTGTTATTTTCGTTGCCGTAGTAGTAGTAGTTGTTTTTGTAGGAGAAGTAGTAGTAGTAGTAGTAGAAATAGTGGTTGTTTTCGTAATAGTAGTAATTTTTGTTTTTGTTGTTTTTGTTATTGTTTTTGTTGTTGTTATTGATTTGTTGTCGTTATAGTAAGAGTAATAGTGATTGTTTTTGTTTTAATTGCAGTAGTAGTTGTTGTAGTTGTTGTCGTTGTTTTATTGTCATAGTAGTAGTATTTGTAGTTAAAACAGCACCAACAATACCATCACCAATACCAACATCATCACCACCATCACCACCACCATTATCATCACCATCACCATCACCATGAGCAATACCATCATCATCACCATCATCACCACCATCACCAACAGCAGCAGCAAGAGAGAGGAAAAATATCATGTTAGTGATCATATAATACAAAAACAAATAAAATAAATTGATTAAATGATGTTAATATTAGCATACACAATGTTAAATCCACACAGTGTAAGTATATGAAGCATTGTCAAGAGTAACGTAGGTTAATATGGTTGGAACTACTCGTTATAGGGATCAAAATGTTAATAATAATAGTAATAAGAGCTATATCAGTAGAATTAGTAGTAGTAGTTTTTTAAGTACGAGTTCTGTCATCTGCATAGTACAAGTACCTCCATCTGTACACAAACCTCATATATTACATCAGTACCTGCCATAAGTACCCATCATTCCCTTATATGTATCACCACCTAAAGTGGCTCCCGATACCCACGTGAGAAAACAGGCTCCCAAGGTCTCTATAAACAGTCATTGATGTCCATTTACAACACTCCCGACAGCCACGTAAAAAAAAACTTTAAATTCATTCACAGGCTGCTTGAGGCCCATTCACTCACTCCCGGCACCAACGTAAGCAATCTCTATCAGTTTCCTCCACACTTTCCCGACACTCACGTAAGCACACTTTTCGGTTCATTCACAGGCTCCCAGCACCTATACAAACAAACTTCTTGAGGTGCATTCACACGCTCTCACGTAAACAAACTACGTCAGCTTCATTCACAGCCTCGAGGTACCTAAGGCGACAATCATGGGACTCCCGACCCCATCACCTACATCCACAGGCACTTCGCCTGCAGATACCTAAAGGATGATCTCCTGGATGCTGGTAGGCTCACCTGTGCGTCTCTCGGCGACGTCTGTTAAAGTGAAGGCGGTAAAGATATATGGTTGGGATCGGCCCATGGCGTTGACGGCGAACACCTTCAGCGTATAGCGGGTCCCGGGGCGCAGACCTGTGACCTGTGGGTGAGGCAGACACAAATAGGTATTTAAGGGTTCATTGTTATCGTACAGGTGTTTACGTGGTTAATTAGGAGATACATTACATCTTAGAGGTTTAAATATGAGGTGCGTAAGTGTTTATGGGGTTCAGTATGACAGGTACGGGTATTCAAGGGGTTCAATACAGGTATTCATGAGGCTGAAAATCGCACAAACCCTCAAAACCGATGGATGAAAACAATGCACCGTTTCTCCTACAGTTCACTTGTAATATCTCAGTGTAGCCATAAGGGGGTTACCTGGCCTGGGTGGCGGTGTTGACATAGGAGATGATTCCGCAGTAATCACTTAAATGTTCTTGTATGTGTTCATGTTGACACACATTAAACAATTTCGCAACGCAACACGGATGTATTTTACTAAGTAGATATGTGTGTGTGTTGACCCGTGGAAATGTGTGCAATATAACAATGTGATATATATATATATATATATATATATGACTGTGTGTGTTTGCAATGTAATCATGTCTATGTATGTGTGCAGTGTTGAGTGTTGCAGCTGTTAATAATAATGGCACGGTAGAATGATCATGCAATTACAATTATACCAAAGATCTTCTCAGATTAAACAACGGTTGTCATGGACACATCTGCAAATGCAAACGAATCGTGCAACAATGTGGAACAAACGTGTAGTGAAGGTATACAAGTGTGTGCACAGTGTAGTTAATGGTGATGCTCATGACACAGGCAGAACAACTGGGTCAACAATGTAATTTAGAAGTGTTGGGATAATATGTTGCACGACTGAGGTAAGTTATTTGATCCCAGCACCGCCTCCTCCCGTATTAATTTACCGCGGTTTTATGTAGAGATTATTTTAATGTACTGAGGGAGATGTGTGAGCCAGTGGAGGAATGAGAGGTTGAGTAGGATTAGTTTTACCTGTTTC
Organism: Homarus americanus; assembly: GCF_018991925.1. Taxonomy (NCBI): domain Eukaryota; kingdom Metazoa; phylum Arthropoda; class Malacostraca; order Decapoda; family Nephropidae; genus Homarus; species Homarus americanus. Next base: position 7,005,929 of record NW_024734940.1, on the reverse strand, counting down.
TTTCTTTCTTTCTTTTCTGTAGAGTATCTTAATATAGTCAGGGGAAAAGGGCAGCCACGAGGTTGATTAATATTACTCTCTCTCTCTCTCTCTCTCTCTCTCTCTCTCCAACCCTCACACCCCATCACTCTCACATACCCTCACCATCACCCCCTTATCTTCACTTCCCTCACCCTAACATCACCTCATCCTCACAAGCCCTCACCCTCACACTCTCTTACCCTCATACTGCCTCACCCCCACATCCCCTCACCCTCACTCTCACTTCCTCCTCATTCCCACTCACCCTCACCTTCACACCCCCTCACAACCTCTCACATGTATTCTCATTCTCATTAATTGTATATTGATATTTTTTTCGCAATGAGGGGAGAGGAGAGAAAGAGAGAAGGAAAACAAATATGGTTAAGTAGAGTCTCAGTGGTATTGTGACGCCATTTTAACCAGTAATAAAAGGCTTAGATAAGGAGTACTCACCTGTAATAAAGGCGTATCGCTCGTGTCTGTCGCTCTCACCACACCATCATCCCAAGCCTCGATAAGGAAACTCTGGTCGACGCCTCCACTATAGCCTGGCTCACAAGAAACGCTCACCGTCTCCTCCGTCTCGTTGAACACCATACAGGAGCCCACCACGTCAGGTTTGCCTGCTGGGAACACGGTGAAGGTGCAGGGTGTTCGCTGGGTGCCCACGGCGTTTGTAGCCCAGCAGAGTAAGGTGCCGTAATCCAGGTCGCTTACCGGGGAGTACCGCAGGTCTGACCTCTGGGATCTGCTGTATTTGTGTAATGGTAAGTAAATGGAATTATGTATTTTCCATCGTATGTGTTTGGATGTACATGAATAATCATAAGTAAGATTTAAAATGTTAATATTCGTAACATAATAAAACTATGTTAGTATTATCTATTAATAGGCTATGCATTTGCATTGGTATAAATTTGAGCACAATTAATTTTAGCTTTTGATGACATTATACATATTGTGTGTAAGTGCAAATCTGGGTAAATTATAATCAACCGTCCCCCTTATCACTGCTCCTGTGTCTACTACTACTATTACTACTACTACTACTTTTTTTTTTTTTAAATTTGGCCTCCAGCCTCCCCCAATAGCCACACTTTCGCCACCATTTAATTACCTTAATATTAAATATCCTAATACATAAGTAGCTATCCTATCTGTGTTAAATTAGTTGAGCCGCAGATCTATGCGGCATTCAGTGACAGTAACCTCATAGTCAATATCTGCAGCAGTTGTCGGAGTTGAGGCAGAAGCTCTCGTTCCCCTGAGGCAGAGCAAAGCCGACCAAAGAAGAGAGAAAGACAGTCGACATCTCATCCAGGCTGTTACATAACTTCTGGGCTGCTGCTTCTGTTCGGAGATCACCTCCGCGAGTCTGGCGTAGAAACATCTTGCACTTGGTCCCATCCGACCAGAGGTTGTGAACACTAGAGGAGTGAAGCTGCCTTGATCTACGTTTTGAATTCTCTCCCCGTATGCCCTTCTCCTGTCGTTCTCGTTCCTCCTATGTGCAGCATCGAGAGCTAGGTTACGGTGACATGCGGCCATGGGATAAAAAATCCTGATGTTGAAGAAACCTTGTTGTCCCCGCGTCCAGAATCCTCGAGCACTGACGTCCACACAGGCTTCGTTAGATGTGTTTGAAGTCCTGTGTTGGAAGATCTCACCATCCAATGGAAGGAGGGTCGGTTCTACCATGACATCCCGGCAGATTTCCTTCAACATATTTGCTGTGAGGTCCCTTACCTCGTCATGCCTCATGCATATGAAGTCCCCTTTCTTGCACACCATGGCGTGATCGCCATCATAGGAAGAGCCACATATGCATTGGGAGGGCAGACCTCCTGGCCGACCGTACCTTAGAGCAATGGCATCTGTAAATTCTTGTTTATTAACACTGAAACCATTTGCCCTTATCGGTAACGTAGTTAACCAGTTCGAGGCGCCCACCTCCTGCGCTATAGCTACTTTTTTTTCAAATTTTCTGGTACCTGCAGCAACAGTTGCTGCAATTATCATTTTGGCAGTGCTGTCGATCTGTCGTAATGGACCTACGAATCTTATTTACCTCACTGGTATCCACTTCCCCTGTTGCATTCTGGGCTATTATGTGGTCCGTGAGGGCTGCCGTGAGCTTAACTGAATTTTGATGTTCAGTGGCAGCAATCTCCTCTGGATTTGTTAATCCCATCCCTCCCAGTCTTGATGGAAGTGCAAGAAGTGCTCTTTCTGCTGGGGGTCCCGATATCAGGGATAGTACGCATCAGGTAGTTCCAGCGATGCTTGACTCCATGGGTGAATGCAGCAAAGGCCGCATGTGGCTCTGTGTTAGCAAACTCAGACAGAGCTTGGATTTCACTAACCCACTCATTCACCTTTCCCGCTACGTACTCGGTCTTGAAGTCCGCAGTGCCAATTACTGCGCTTAGATGTCTTTGGCCGTCCTTAGTTATTTTGACCTCACTTCCGCCAAAAACCTCCATTACCCGTTCATAATGTTCTGGCTTCACGATGAGGAAGGACTTGCTGGCGTTTGGGTGGTACCCTATTTGTGGACCCCGCGATGTTACCAAGTCCCACCACTTTTTGATGCCCTCCACTTTTCCTGCTCCTGTAAGGTCATCAGCGTATGCCACTTGTTTGACCCCAGTTGTTTCAAATTTCATTTCTTGTTGGAGCACTGATAGGCCAATTGCATACATTGCCATTGCAACAGGGTCCCCCTGTGTTGTTCCCTCGGATGAATGTAAGATGGTATCACCTCTTAGAGCCTTGTTGTTTACTATATAGAGGTCTGATGGATTCCTATACGAATTTTCAACATACATTGCAAAGCTTGGACACTTGATCTTGATGTTGTGCAGTGCAGCCTTGCGGTTAAGTATGTTGAATGCGTTTGAAGCATCCACCAGGAGAACGGCCTCACAATCACGCTGCTCAAATATCAATCTCATGGCGTGAATGGCGGCCTCCCCGCCAGCCTGGTGGCCAGCACACAGCACACACTTGTAGGTTCCCTGCTGCTGCCCTGACATCATCCTTTACCACCTCCATTATGCATTTTCCGATGATCCGCCTCAGCACTTCCCCCACCCCTATAGGCCTACATCCTGGTTTCTTTTCCAGAGGAATAAGGCGGCAGGCCGTCAGGGCCTGGAGGTGATGGCAGCAGGTGGATGCAAGCTTTCTTGCAAGGGCGGCAATGGCAGTGCAGAGATCGCTTGCTACAGGGCCAAACTTGTTTGTGCTGAGGATGACTCTCCAACCGTTTGCATCCAAACCTGAAGGGCCGGCACCTCCTCGAGTCTTCAGTGCCTTTTTCCACACCATCTCTCCTGTTATTTTCTCGAACAGGACAGCGTTTGGTGGGGTATAGACACCCTCGAACCTCATGCCTTCTTTGTCGCTTGCAGGGGGATGTTTCTCTTTCAGTAGTTTTATTGTCTCTCTGTTTATTGGCATCACCCCACCGGAGGATTCCTCTGTGAGAGATCTTACCGCCAGAGACACTTTTCCCACACGCATTTTGTTTCCAAATTTTCTTGCCACGTCATCGGTGTTTTGCTTTCCGTCACCAGTAATTTTTAGTCTCTCCTGCAGTGTTCTTGCTTCACATAGGAGATCATCAAGGGCCCCCAGTCTGCCACATTGCCAATCTTCTCTTCATTGCTGCCACATTTTCTTTGTGCTTAGTCTTTGTGTGTGTCCTCTGACACAATAGACGTGGTATTATTGCCAGTATTTGAAGAGCTAAAGGGGCGAGGAAGCAGTCCTGAGTGTAATCAGTCATGAAGCGAGTCATCTCCCGAATCATTTCTTTGGTGGCCACACACTTGGGTGATTCAAATAAGTTAGCAGGCGACCACTTGACAATTTCTGAATAGGTTTCTTTGACCCATATGTCTGCATTTTCCATCGACATGCCATTCCACTGAGGTGGCTGTCTCTCATTCTCCTCGTGGACATCTGCTACTAAGGGAGCAGCATTTATTAGTACTACATTTTCGGGTTGAGTAGACTCACTGCTATCATTTCGGATATCATCGGGTGGTTGGGTCCCGGCGATATCCACTGTGGCCACCTGTGTCGGCTCCCTGCGACGTGGGTTCCGACACTGGTCTCACTTCTTGCAATCCACACATGGTCGGTTGTTTCTCGCACAAACACAATTTGTGCAGTTTTGGTTCGGGTTAGCACAGACACAGCAATGAATGTTACCAGGCATAGCGAACAGCACCTTGGGTGACAGATACTTCCGCCTCCGACCTCTGCTATTGGGCCCATACGGACGAAGAAACTAGATCTTATGAGTATGGGGCACAGAGGTGACGGCCTGGCCTGCGGTGTCCGAGTAACAGGGGCATACGCGCGCGCGCGGTTGTGTCGGGCACCCCCCATGTGGGCGACAATCCACACATCCGAATAATCCACTGGGAGCAAGAATTATCACACCTAACACTTGTTTATGTAACCTTGGCAGAGATAACCACTATTTCTATGGTCTCACTGATGTAATATTAGTTATATATACTCACTTGGTCAGCCGACACTACATGAAGTGGCCGTTACTCGAGGTGGGGAGGCGGAGGGGAGGGGGGGGGCGACCGCAAGCGCGAGGCACTTGGCCCCATAGGGGCGAGAGTCGTGATGCCACCCCTGCTAAAGTAGGCCTATCGACACACTGGCACTAACACTTGGCAACTCCAGTCACTGACCATTCAAACACTCACAGGCTTACTTGAAGATCGCCGGTGAACACACGCAATATTTGCGTTTAATGCCGTAAGGGATGAGAAGAGCCGTCGGCGACGATGCTCAAGGTGACATCCAACATTCATCGACACACTGTGAAATTCTCGCTCCCACAAACTGAGTATATCCCCACCAATAACACTTTAGATCAGGGAAGGCACCCCAACACACCCACGCCTACTACTACTACTACTAGTACTATTTTTTTTAAATTGGCCTCCAGCCTCCCCCAATAGCCACACCTTCGCCGCCATTTTATTACCTGAAAATTAAATATCCTAATACATAAGAAGCTACCCTAGCTGTGTTGAATTAGTTGAGCCGCAGATCTATGTTGCATTCAGTGACTGTTGCCTCATAGTCAATAATGCAACTGTTGTCGGCTTTGGGGTAGATGCTCTCGTTCCCCTGAGGAAGAGCAAAGCAGACCTAAGGAGAGAGAAGGACAGTCGACATCTCATCCAGGCTGTAATATAACTTCTGGGCTGCTGCTTCTGTTCGGATAGCACCTCCGCGAGTCTGGCGTAGAAGCATCTTGCACTTGGTCCCATCCCACCAGAGGTTGTGAACACCAGAGGAGTGAAGCTGCCTTGATCAACATTCTGAATTCTCTCCCAGTATGCCTTTGTCTTGTTGTTCTCGTTTCTCCTGTGTGCAGCATCGAGAGCTAAGTTATGGTGACATGCAGCCATGGGATAAAAAATCCTGATGTCGAAGAAGGCTTGCTGTCCCCGCATCCAGAATCCTCGAGCACTGACACGCATTTTATGACCTGACTGTCTTAATTCAAAAGTATCTACCCCAGCTGAGTTAGTTAAGCTACAGCTCGATGTGGCATACAGTGACTGTTTCCTCGTAGTTTATGTCTGTGACTGTTGTTGGTTTAGCGCCGGAAGATCTTGTTCCCCTGAGACACAGCAAAGCAGGCCTGACCAAAGAGAATAATAGACAACACCTCAACCAGACCACAACGTAACTTCTCGGCTGCTGCTTTTGTTCTGATAACACCTCAGGTCCTTTCCCACCTGATGTTGTGAACACCAGAGGAGTGAAGCTACCTTGGTCCATGTTCTGGATTCTCTATGCAAATCTTCTGTTCTTTTCGTTCTCGTTTTTCCTGTGTGCAGCCTCGAGAGTCAGGTCATGGTGACATGCGGCCAGAGGATGGAATATCTTGATATCAAAGAAAGCTCGCTGCCCCTTTGTCTACAATCCTCGAGCACTGATGTCCATACAGGCTTCATTAGTTGTGTTAGCAGTCTTATAAAACACTCTCCATTCAATGGGAGGAGGGTCTGTTCCTCAATGATATTACAGCATATTTTCTTCAACATGTTTGCTGTGAGGGTCCTCACTTTCCTGTGCCTCTGTAAAGGCCTGGGAATTAGGGATAGAAATCCCTTACCAGACTAATCAGGTTCTTAATAAAGGAAAGTCAAGGACCATGGTTTTCCGAGGAATAACAAACAACCGTTTGAGATTGGCATCTCTTTACTATGAAAAACATAACACAAAACTCTGACACCACTCAACAAACATCAAATAATTAAGGGAGTCAAACAATTAATGCAGTCAATAGTTAATGGAGTTAAACAATTAAGGGAAGCAAACAATTAAAGGAATCAAACAATTAATGGGAGTCAGCAATTAATGGAATCAAACAACCATAGAATCAAACAATGAACAGATATTTCCTAGGGCAGTGGCCCTGGGGGAAGGTTCTGGAACACGGTGATGCACACTCAGGGTAGGGAAGCCTCCATTCAACTCCACACTCGAGCGACAGTGGCAGATTGTCTTGAAATGGCAGGAGAACACCGGGACACAGACGGAATGAGATGAACTGACGGTCGTGGTATGTGGTAGTGGTAAATGACCAGAGAATTGACAGTCGATAGGTGAAGGTCTGGGGACACAGCCCACGAGTCCAGGACCTATGATGAGATCACAGCCAGAATTTGACGAACAACGGAGTAGCTAGATAGTGACTGTATGGCGGCTGGGGTGAATCTGCCGGTGACCCGGGTAGCAGCTGCCGTTCTCACCTCTGCCCAACCACCTAAGTGTTGTCCGCACCAGCAAACGAGAGAGTTAGCAGCGGCAACGAGCAGGAAGATCGTTTCCACCCTTACAGCCTCATAAAAACGAAACCTCCCTTCTTGCACACCATGGCATGGACGATATCATAGAATGTTTCACACACGCATTGAGCAGGTATGCCTTCCACTGGCCAACCGTATCCTAGAGCAATGGCGTCTGTGAGTTCTTGTTTAATAAGGCTGAAACCCTTTGCTCTTATCAGTAAGATGTTAGCCAGTTTGAGGTACCCACCTCCTGTGCTACCTGTACTTTTCTCTTCGCGATCTCTGACAGTTGTTGCATCAGTTGTTGAAATTTTTCGCTTCTGGTGTGTTGCCGTTCTGACGTAATGAAATGTCGAATGTTGAATAGTTCGTTGGTGTCCGCATCACTTGAGACATTTTGAACTACTATATATAGTAGTTCAGTTTGAGGGCTGCTATGAGCATGACAGAGTTTCGGGTTGGCAATTACCATTCTTCTGTGTCTCGGTGATTATGTACTTGTTCTTGAAATCATTAGTGCCGATTACGGCACCAAGGTGTCGTTGGCCTTCCTTTTTTTTATTCTAACCTCACCCGTTGAAGACTTCTATAACCTGATCGTAGTATTCTGGCTTCACAATGAGGAAGGATCTGATGGCATTTGGGTGGTACCCTATTTGTGGATCACATGTTGTTACCAGGTTCTACCACTTTTTTAAATCCTCAACTTTTCCTGCTCCTCTGAGGTCATCAGCATATGCTACTTGTTTAGCATTGTTTGTCTCTTAATTTAATGCATGTTAGAACACGGATAGGCCTAATACATACATTGCCATGGCGAGTGGGTCCCCCTGTGTCGTTTCTTGGGCTGACTGTATGGCTATATCTCCATCTAGGATTCTAGGGCCTTGAACGTAAGAACATAAGAACATAACAAAATAAGGAATATGCAATAGGCCGGTTGGCCTGTACATGGCAGCTCCTGTCGAGAGTTACTACCACTCTCTATCATCCATGAATCTATATAGCGTTCCAGCACTTACTACAAAGTTGCTAAGCTTGTTCCACTCCTCCACCACCCTATTTGTGAACCAGTTCCTTCCTATCTCCCTCCTAAGCCTAAACTTATCCAACTTGAATCCGTTGCTACGAGTCCTATCCTGCTCGGATATTATAAGAACTTTATCTATATCCCCTTTATTGATTCCTTTCACCCACTTAAATACTTCTATCGTATCTCCCCGCACTCTTCGTCTTTCTATTGAATGCAAGTTTAGTTTCTTTAACCTATCCTGATATGAAAGGTTTCTAAGTCCGGAATCAGTTTCGTCATTCTTCGCTGTTGCACCGACTCCAGTGAATTGATATCCATTCTATAATAAGGGCACCAGAACTGAACTGCATAATCGAGGTGCGGCCTGACTAATGCAAGATATAGTTGCAATATGACCTCCACACTTTTATTACTTACATTTCTAGAGATAAAACCTAATACTCTGTTTGTCTTATTTCGAACATTAACTCACTGTTTTCTAAGCCATAGGTCCGGGCTTACAAGTACCCCTAAGTCTCTTTCACAAGTCGACTTCTCTAGGTTGATGTTGTTAAGGCTGTATACATTTACATATTTGTTCTTCCAATATTAAGTACGCTGCACTTGTGTTGAATATCATTTGCCATTTTTCTGACCACTCCTGTAGTTCATTTAAATCCTCCTGTAGTGCATTTGTATCCTTCCCTGAATTAATCTGCCGCCCTATTTTGGTGTCATCCGCAAACTTGCTTATGCCACTGCTGATCCCAGTATCTACTGTAGATCGTTTATGTAGATTATTAACAAGAGTGGGCCCAGTACTGACCCCTGGGGAACCCCACTGGTTCCACAGCCCCACTCAGATTTAACACCATCTATGCTGACCCTCTGTGTACTATTGGTGAGCCATGATTTTATCCAATTTAAGACTTTTCCCTCGATGCCATGAGCCTTAACTTTTCTCAGAAGTCTCTGATGCCGTACTCTGTCAAACGCTTTGCTAAAGTCTAAGGAAATAACATCGTAATTTTCGTCATTATCTACTACCTCGAAGACTTTCCTAAAAAAACGTCAGCAGATTTGTCAGACAAGATATTCCCTTTGTAAATCCATGTTGAGAGTCGTAGATTAATTTGTATTTCTCTAAATGCGATCGGATGCTATTTGCTAAAATTGATTCAAGAAATTTCCCCACTACAGATGTCAAACTAATCTGCCGGTAATTTGACGCTGATTCTATGTCTCCCTTTTTGAATATGGGTACTACATTTGCCTGTTTCCACAAGTCTGGCACAACTCCCGTGTCTAATGATTTTGTAAATAAATTTACGAGGGGTCCGCTAAACTGTTCCTTACACTCTTTCAAAACTCGGGGAAAATTTCATCCGGCCCTGGGAATTTTGTCTTCTTTAATTTATTTATCTTCTTAAGAACATCCTCTTTTCTGATCGTGATATTCTTTAATTTATCTTCTTCATTTCCCCTAAATATCAGTTCCACCTCTGGCATTTCCTCGTGAATTTCTTCTGTGAAAACTGATAAGTAGCTGTTTAATGCTTTGCTTATTTTCTCACTATCAGGGATCACTTCCCTTCTCTCTGACTTTAAAGGCCCCACTTTGCCCTTGACCTTTGTCCTATATACCTGGAAAAATCCCTTGGGATTCGCTTTGGATTCTCTTCCTATCCTGTTTTCGTAGTCCGTCTTTGCCTTCCTTACATTTTTTTTAACATTCCTAGGTAGTTCATAATACTTATTTCTGAGATGCTCCTCCCCTCCC
>NW_024734940.1:6978777-6991277 GCF_018991925.1 Homarus americanus | reverse complement strand
AATATAAGGGTAAGTGTAGTGGTGTAAAATGTTGGGACAGGTGAAAGACACACGGAGGCATGCGTAAGACATACGGGGATATGTGTAAGAAACACGGGGATATGACTCATATCCCCGCGTTTCTTACACGGGACAGGTGTAAAGTGCATGACTCACATTGGAATGTCAACAAACTCTCCGGTGTTGTTGAAGGCCCAGCGGTAGGCGGTGACGGGAGGGTCGGCCTCCACACGACACGTCACCGTCGTCTTCTCGTGTCGTCCGACCCCATACACGTCCGTCTGCTCCACGCGACACACAGGTGAGTCTGTCAATACATACGACACACCTGTTTACCTTGTGTTGCTCCATATGACTCACGAGTGAGTTTCAAATACATAACTTGCACCTATTAATACCTGCATGTTGCACATGTTGCCCCCTGTATTACATGTATTAATTTTTGATATATTAAATCCTAACAATTACAATTAATAACTCACTAGTCCTGTGTTAAGCTGTTGACGTCTGGCAGTAACCCACATCAATATATTCAACACCTGATGAGATTATGACAATGGTGTTTATTTCTGTTACATTGATTAATAGAATCTACCTTTCCTACAGATATTAGGTACCTAGGCAGTCTTTATTAATTCAACGAGAAAAGACAGAGAGTATGAATGAACCAATCACAGAAAAGATCAGGAGGAAGACACTAAGGTGGAGAGACGTATTTGAGAGAGACAAAAATGTGAGACATGGTAGAGAGAAACAAGATGAGAGACGTGTTTGAGAGAGACAAGAGGGGAGAAGTGGTTGAGAGAGACAAGATGAGAGAAATGGATGAGTCACAAGGAGGGAGACGTGGCTGCGAGACACCAACAGGGGTAAGTGGTGGAAAAAGGATTCAAGAGATTAAACTTTGACCTTATGGGATAACTGAAGGAAGAAGGAAATTACTTTAATTTATATATATATATATATATATATATATATATATATATATATATATATATATATATATATATATATATATATATATATATATACAAGTAAATCACTGTAGGTGTGATCTAGGTATATATGTAATTCACATCATATATATATATATATATATATATATATATATATATATATATATATATATATATATATATATATATATATATATATATATATATATATATATGAGAGGGAGAGAGAGAGAGAGAGAGAGAGAGAGAGAGAGAGAGAGACTGACTATACTCACACTTAACAGACAACAGTATGGGGGCCGAGGTGTTATGACCCTGGGTGTTGGTGGCAGAACAGGTGTAACTACCAGCCTGCTTCCTCGTCACCTTCTGCAGCACCAGCGACCTGCCTACCACCATCACTCCTACGTTTATTTTCTGCTGCAGCTCCAGGCCCTGTGTGAGGAGGAGGGGGCAGTGTGGGCCGTCGTGGTGCAAGGGAGGGTTCCAGTATTACTAATATTGATGATTATTGGAAGGTAATAATAATAATAATAATAATAATAATAATAATAATAATAATAATAATAATAATATCGTTATTAGTTATATTATTACTATTGTAATACATTTACTATACTAATGAACCATTGCTAATTTACAGGCAGTTAATATTATTATTAAAATAAACCTCACTATATTAAGCATTAACATAATTATTACAAACAAACAAAACTATGTTATAAAGTGAGTCCTTTATACAAAAACATAAAACACTTCTGTATACAACAAAAACAGCAAGGACAAAATAACAACAAGAACAAGAACAACAATAACATTCTTTTCTAAAATAATTGAACATTTTCGAAACGTTTATTCAGCTTAACATCCGCTTCTCCTGACCTGACATGTAAGGTCTGATTCGAGTGAGGGATACCTAACCCTAACCGAACCACACCGCACCACACCTAACCTAACCTAACCCTTTTTCATATAACTGGTAACAGTGTATAATTTTTCATGGGAACCTAAATGAAAATATACTTTAAAATAAAGATAAAATGATAGGTTTTATGACCATGTTATACGGCATCTATCATTACGACCCGCAAACGAGTGGGTATAACACTTCACCGCCACGTCATAACTACCTCCCTCCCTGACACCTAACTAGGGATTTTCAACCAAGAATTTCCCCCGACCTCCAAAAATATAATTCTCGCTATTGTTTTTATTTTTTTTATTTTACGGTTATAGAATCATTCCTGGTGAGTGTTATGATTACATTTCTGCATGATGTTTGTAATAATAAAAATAATAATTAACGGTTTATTGAAAGAGCATGGCAGCCGGAAGGCTGAAAATATACAATTACATAATTGGGGAATGGGTCTCTTGATTTACAAATGATGTACAATTAACATAAGTGATACAAATATGATATATAATAATTAGGTGTTGATAATTTTTACAATGGTTGGGACTGGGCTGTTCTTGTAGCAACCAGTTCGTGCTCGTATGGGCTGGATGCGGTTGGGCAGGTGTGTGCCCACGTGGCCAGGATGGTAGCTTGGGGCAATGCAGGTGTCCTCCATCCTTCAGGTTAGGTCAGGTGAAGACGTGAGGTCAGGTCAGGCTAGGTCAGATCCAGCCACAATCAGTATTGCTGTGTTTTTTAAATTTTCCTTCGAGTTGAAATTGCCACTTTTGTATATCACATGTGGGTTGATCGTCAATTTTTGCACTGTACTGTTGGTGTAAGGTTGTTGATAAATCCAGGTGGGAAGGAGGATATGGGAAAGGGGAGAGCCCGACCGACCGGGCTGGTAGCTGTCTCCATGGTCAAGACACCACGGCCGCGTCATAAGAACATAAGAACATGCACAGGCCGGTTGGCCTGTGCATGGCAGCTCCTGTCGAGAGTTACTACCACTCTCTATCATCCATGAATCTATCCAACCTCCCTTTGAAATTTTCCAGCGTTCCAGCACTTACTACAAAGTTGCTAAGCTTGTTCCACTCCTCCACCACCCTATTTGTAAACCAGTTCCTTCCTATCTCCCTCCTAAACCTAAACTTATCCAACTTGAATCCGTTGTTCCGAGTCCTATCCTGCTAAGATATTATAAGAACTTTATCTATATCACCTTTATTGATTCCTTTCACCCACTTGAATACTTCTATCATATCTCCCCGCACTCTTCGTCTTTCTAGGGAATGCAAGTTTAGTTTCTTTAACCTATCCTGATATGGAATGTTTCTAAGTCCCGGAATCATTTTCGTCATTCTTCGCTGCACCGACTCTAGTGAATTGATATCCATTCTATAATAAGGGCACCAGAACTGAACCACATAATCGAGGTGCGGCCTGACTAGCGCAAGATATAGTTGCAATAAGACCTCTGCACTCTTATTACTTACACTTCTAGATATAAAACCCAATACTCTGTTTGCCTTATTTCGAACATTAACGCACTGTTTTCTAGGCCGTAGGTCCGGGCTTACAAGTACCCCTAGGTCTCTTTCACAAGTCGACTTCTTTAGGTTGATGTTGTTAAGGCTGTATACATTATAAGTATTTGTTCTTCCAATATTAAGTACGCTGCACTTGCTGGTGTTGAATTTCATTTGCCATTTTTCAGACCACCCCTGCAGTTTATTTAGATCCTCCTGTAATGCATTTGCATCCTGCCCTGAATTAATCTGCCGCCCTATTTTGGTGTCATCCACAAACTTGCTTATGTCACTGCTGATCCCAGTATCTAGATCGTTTATGTAGATTATGAACAAGAGTGGGCCTAGTACTGACCCCTGGGGAACCCCACTGGTCACACGACCCCACTCAGATTTAACACCATCTACGCTGACCCTCTGCGTTCTATCGGTGAGCCATGATTTTATCCAATTTAAAACTTTCCCCTCGATACCATGAGCCTTAACTTTTCTCAGAAGCCTCTGATGCGGTACTCTGTCAAATGCTTTGCTAAAGTCTAAGTAAATAACAGCGTCAGCGGGCAGCGCCGACTACACACGTCCTTACCCTATGAAGGCTGTGGGTGTGTGTGTGTGTGTGCTTCGGGCAGGGTGAAACTATGGGCAAGTTTCTTTATGCCATTTGCCTCTGTCTACCCAGCAGTAATTGGGAACCTGGATGTTAATCGATTTGCGGAACGTGTTCCGGGGTAATGGTTAGCCAGTGCAGTTGCGGAGTTGTCCGGTCTTCTCGGACTATTCCGTGACACTGGGTCATGCAGCTCGTTAACTTAGGGTGTGGTTGTTGTGTTGGCGACAGCTTCTACACCTTAAACAAATTCAAGCCTAGGAGGCCCATGGGCCGACCATCCTCGATTTCCAGGGGCTTCCATTATGTTGTGTGTGTGTGAATTCTGTATATTTTCCGATGCGTGTTCTATTGTCTTACAAGGTAATTAAGTTAGGTTAGAGTAGGGTATTTTAAGTTAGGTTAGCACAGGTTAGAATACGCTAGGATCTACTGTAGAAACGCTTGTGTTAGGTTAGGCTATGTTAGTTTAGGTTAGGTTAGTTTGCAATACTTTATATCACACTGATTAGGTTAAGCAGGAATAAATTAAGTTTTATTTGGTTATAATTAGATTAAATGAGATCCACACACACCCCATTGTGTAAAACCTATACGATTTTAACCCCATACATTTATCCCCCAAAGTATAGAACACTCCCTACTTTCGGCTATGCTTTTTATAAATGCATATAGCCTAGGGCTCTATTTATATGAGAGGGGGAACGGACCAGCTAACTATACCTATCTAGATATTTCAGGCTATTTTATTACACGTAAAACCTTTAACTTAACGTATAAAAATTATGTCTATATCCGGGTATTTATTCTTATATCAAATTCTATTTCTTCTATAAGACTATCACCAAGATATATACATTTTTCAACTTATATAAATTTTGGTGTTGTTTATCCATTTGTATGTCTAAATTACTCATCATCTATATCTAGAAATCTAACCGATATAAATTTTTCAGCTTATGTAAATATATTCTATTCATATATGTATTTTATATGTATCTATTTTACATGCATTTAACACATTTATTTTGTTAACCTCGGTATTTTTTAACATATGTATATTTCGTTCACTTTGGACACACACACACACACACACTGGTGAGAATTTATTCCGCCTTAATTAACTAATAGGTCAATATTTTCTCTCTCCAGGTGAAATTGTGTCTCATTTCTGCTGCCCCCAGTGTGTGTATTATCAGTGTTCACGTTTCACCTCACCATTAGTGTGTCTTCTTGTGTGTTATTTGTTGTATTAGAATTACTGTGAACGAACCTTTGGCTATGGTAATTACAACAGGAATTACAGTAGGAATTACAGTGGGAATTACAGCAGGAGTTGCAGTAGGAATTACAGTGGGGATTACAACAGGAATTACATTAGGAATTACAGTAAGAAATACAGCAGGAGTTGCAGCAGGATTTACAGTGGGATTACAACAAGAATTACAGTAGGAATTAAAACAAAAATTACAATGGGAATTGCAGCGAGGGTTAAAGTGTGAATTACATTTGGATTTACAGTAGGAATCACAGCGTGAATTACAGCAGGTATTGCAGCAGGAAATACAAAAGAAATAAAAAATACAGTGCGAATTACAGCAGAAATTACAGCTGGAATTACAGCAGGAATTACACTTGGAATTACAGCAGAAATTATAGCGTTAATTATGGTGGGAATTACAGCAGAATTACAGCGAGAATTACACCTCAGAAATACTGTATTTATCATTGCCCCCCCCCCTCCCCCCTCTCTCTCTATCTCTTTATATGTCTATCCTTCTACCAATCATTCCCGTTTTCTCTTTCTATCTACCTGTCACTCTTTACCCCCCTCTCTCTCTCTCTCTGCCTCTCTTTATCAGTCTATCCATCTACCAATCATCTCTCTCTCTCTCTCTCTTCCTCTGTTTTCCCTCACTCAGTTATACAAACACGTTAGTTTTACCTCGCCATCAAGTACGGTGTTGAAAGCACTTGGTCAAATTTCTCATTTTACTGAATCAATATTGAATACGTGTTACAATGGCTCACAACTCACAGCTCTTAATCCTCACAAGTACCTCAGTCCACAATCCACAACTCACAACTCATAATACACCACAACTCATAATACTTGCCAGAACCCCAGTCTACAATTCACAACTCATAATACTCACAAGCACCTCATTTCCCAAATCACAACTCATAACTCAAAACTCACACAAGTTCTTCAGTCTACAACTCACAACAAGTGGAGTGACCTTAAAGCATTGCTTCTACAACATTCTAATAGATTGTTGTCTATTCACCCAAACAATAGCCAAATTTCTAAGGCTTCACTCATAAACGTATTATACTTGGTACTGTACGTCATATATTCATCAACACAAGACACAGCACGTTATTCACTACACCCTTGGATGAGTATCGTGACTCATTATTGTGTACAATCATGATAGTGTGGGCGTAGTGTCCCAGTCATGAGCTTAAATAATATGTATTCCATCTGTTCATGACAAAATGTAGTTGTAGTACTTCATTCATTAGTGTAAAGAAATACTGCATTATCTGCATGGCATTCATTCATTACCACCCCAAAAAAGCCAGTGACCTTCATGAATATAAAACCACCACATGAATAAATACAAAGTGCGTCATTGAGGTGTCGTGATGATCAGGCTAAATATTAATCAACCAAAACAAACAACCGGATCCATTCATGAACCAGAAGCAGATGTGGTGTGTTGATCATGAGTGAAGACAAACAGAACACGTTGATCATGAGTGAAGACAAACAGAACACGTTGGTCATGAGTGAAGACAAACAGAACACGTTGTTCATGAGTGAAGACAAACAGAACACGTTGATCATGAGTGAAGACAAACAGAACACGTTGTTCATGAGTGAAGACAAACAGAACACGTTGGTCATGAGTGAAGACAAACAGAACACGTTGATCATGAGTGAAGACAAACGGAACACGTTGGTCATGAGTGAAGACAAACAGAACACGTTGTTCATGAGTGAAGACAAACAGAACACGTTGGTCATGAGTGAAGACAAACAGAACACGTTGGTCATGAGTGAAGACAAACAGAACACGTTGGTCATAGTGAAGACAAACCAGTACTTGGTCATGAGTGAAGACAAACAGAACCGTTGGTCATGAGTGAAGACAAACAGAACACGTTGGTCATGAGTGAAGACAAACAGAACACTTTGGTCATGAGTGAAGACAAACAGAACACGTTGGTCATGAGTGAAGACAAACAGAACACGTTGGTCATCAGTGAAGACAAACAGAACACGTTGGTCATGAGTGAAGACAAACAGAACACGTTGGTCATGAGTGAAGACAAACAGAATACGTTGTTCATGAGTGAAGACAAACAGAACACGCTGGTCATGAGTGAAGACAAACAGAACACGTTGGTCATGAGTGAAGACAAACAGAATACGTTGGTCATGAGTGAAGACAAACAGAACACGCTGGTCATGAGTGAAGACAAACAGAACACGCTGGTCATGAGTGAAGACAAACAGAACACGTTGGTCATGAGTGAAGACAAACAGAACACGTTGGTCATGAGTGAAGACAAACAGAACACGTTGGTCATGAGTGAAGACAAACAGAACACTTTGGTCATGAGTGAAGACAAACAGAACACGTTGGTCATGAGTGAAGACAAACAGAACACGTTGGTCATGAGTGAAGACAAACAGAACACGTTGGTCATGAGTGAAGACAAACAGAACACGTTGGTCAGTGAAGACAAAGTGAAGACAAACAGAATACGTTGGTCATGAGTGAAGACAAACAGAACACTGAAGACAAACAGAACACGTTGGTCATGAGTGAAGACAAACAGAACACGTTGGTCATGAGTGAAGACAAACAGAACACTTTGGTCATGAGTGAAGACAAACAGAACACGTTGGTCATGAGTGAAGACAAACAGAACACGTTGGTCATCAGTGAAGACAAACAGAACACGTTGGTCATGAGTGAAGACAAACAGAACACGTTGGTCATGAGTGAAGACAAACAGAATACGTTGGTCATGAGTGAAGACAAACAGAACACGTTGGTCATGAGTGAAGACAAACAGAACACGTTGGTCATGAGTGAAGACAAACAGAACACGTTGGTCATGAGTGAAGACAAACAGAACACGCTGGTCATGAGTGAAGACAAACAGAACACGCTGGTCATGAGTGAAGACAAACAGAACACGTTGGTCATGAGTGAAGACAAACAGAACACTTTGGTCATGAGTGAAGACAAACAGAACACGTTGGTCATGAGTGAAGACAAACAGAACACTTTGGTCATGAGTGAAGACAAACAGAACACGTTGGTCATGAGTGAAGACAAACAGAACACTTTGGTCATGAGTCAAGTCGTACGTAGTAAAAGAATCACGAAGATACACAATCAATTTACAGCCGTCATGAACTCGAGTCAGACTCACTCATTGATTTACACCTCATGACAAAAGATGTTTCTCAGTCTAACTGCCTACACACGCAATGTATCCCACTCATGGTAGTACAAGCAATCCCACACATGATCAAAGACTGATTTAGCTATCCCACTCATGACAAAAGATTGGTTCAATCAACCCCACTCATGACTAAAGACTAGTTTAAGCAATCCCACTCATGACTAAAGACTAGTTTAAACAATCCCACTCATGACCAAAGACTAGTTTAAACAATTCCACTCATGACCAAATACTAGTTTAAGCAACCCCACTCAAGATCAAAAAGACTAGTTTAAGCAATCCCACTCATGACAAAAGACTAGTTTAAACATTCCCACTCAAGATCAAAGACTAGTTTAAGCAATCCCACTCATGGCCAAAGAACAACCAAGGTTATCCATTCATGAGCCTCAAAAAGGAACACAGTAACTCATTCATAACAGTGACTAACATAGTAGGAATTCATTCATAAGTAACGCTGTAGTTGTGGTAGTAGTAGACATGTGGTGCTTCATTCATAACTAAGACTGGTGTAGTATCGACCTCGTGAGCATATACATAAATATTGTGTGTCGTTCACTAATTAATGAAACGGATTATCATCATCATCATCATCATCATCATCATCATCATCATCATCATCATCATTAGTAGTAGTAGTAGTAGTAATGATAGCAGAAGATGAAGTAGTAGTAATAGAAGTGGTAGTAGTAGAAGTGGTAGTAGTAGTGGTATACATTTATAGATCTGGCAAACATAAACACAACTCATGACCCAGCGGAGACGTATAGTCACTCCACACAGACACAGGAAGCATTACTCACGTTGAAGCTCCAGCTGATCTTGTGGGCGTCTGGTCTAGCCTTGATGATACAGTCGAAGTACACGTCGTCACCCTCCTTAATGTGGTCAAGGTCCAGCGAAGGTCCTGCGGCCACGTGAACCTCGGGGGGATCTGTAAGGCAGAAATCAGGCATGTGAGGTGAAGTGATGTTTGTTGTGATGACGAGGAAGGGAGAAAAGTGGTAGTGAGGGAGAGAAGGGGGGAGAGAGTTGTGGTGGTGAGGGAGGGAGAGATGGAGAGAGTTGTGGTGGTGAGGTAGGTAAAGAGGGAGAGAGTAATGGTGGTGAGAGAGAGAAGGAAGGAAACACTAGTGGTAGTGAGGGAGGGAAAGAAGGAGAGAGTAGTGGTAGTGAGAAAGGGAAGGGGGGGATAGTTGTGGCGGTGAGGGAGAAAAGAAGGGAGAACTGTGGTGGTGAGGGAAGAAAGGAGGGAGAAAGTAATGGTGGTGAGAGAGAGAAGGAGGGAGATGCTAGTGGTAATGAGGGAAGGAAGGAGGGAGAGAGTTGTGGTTGTGAGAGAGAGGGAGAGAGTACTCGTGGTGAGGGAGAGAAGAGGGAGAGAGAGAGAGAGTGGTGGTGGTTATAGAGGGAAGGAGAGAGTAATGAGGGAAAGAGGGAATGAGTGATGGTGAGGGATGGAGACATGGAGGGAGGAAGAGATGGTAGAAGTGAAGGAGAGAGGTTGTTGGATCAAACAGAATGGTATGTGGTGAATAGGCATGTGTAGGACGGTGAGAATTATTGTGTGTGTGTGTGTGTGTGTGTTTATACATACATACATACATACATACATACATACATACATCAGAAGGCACTATTCTACAGACATAAACATGCTCCAGTTAATATAACTGAACTCCTCATAATCCAAAATAAACACAGGTAAGCTGATCATGTTATTTTCTACTTCGGGATACTTCAGGACCTCGGGCTCTTGGGGTGGAAGGAGCGGTAGAAAGGGTTCTCAAAGTCTCGTGTCCTAAAGCTTTAGTGGAGATGTGAGGACTCGGCTAATTAGCTCATCTACTGTAAGTTGCGCTACCATGGTAGTTTCTTCAAAGGATCGTAGGTTAAAAATATATTTCGTATTTCATGCTACAGTACGAAGATGGTTTCTCAAAAGATGAAATTTCCCATAACTGGAGATGTACAGTAATGATGCCACTAATTGGTTTGCTTGAGGTGTAACACAGACAGGGTGCTATGACGACCACAAAGGGACGGGTTCTCTCATCACCAGTGCGGGGGAAATGAACATACGCTCAACAAAATATTATCGTTTTCTCAGCCTAAAAGGCAAATATTGAGCAGAACTAACGCAGCCACTGCAGATACCAGGCAACGACGACACCTTCATAAGAATATAAACAAATCCCCACACGTGCGGCCACTGTGATAATGTTCCCGTGGGCTTGACGGACCTTTAGAAGCACACTTGAGTGCTAACCCTTCGGTACATAAGTGTGGCAGGCACTACAACTGTAAAATTAAGTAACTATTTACAACTGCATGGACTAGGAGTGCCTCGGGATCGAACCAGCGACATTTAGGACATGAAACGAGAGTTGTATTCCATCAACCACAGCAGTCATATACATTCCAAATGGCATTAAAGTAATCAGCTGTTCCTCAAGCTCAGTTACATCTATAAAACACAGTGACTGCAGAAGCCAACACACTGACTTAAAAGATAAAAAATTCCCCGTCAACTTATAGCGGCCGGCTGAACTACACCGAAATTTCAGAGAATCGAACGTTGGTAAAATCCACTTTAATGCCATTGAATATAAAAGCCACTAGAATGACAGACAGACTCAGAGACATGTACCGTATACGTCAAATATAGCGTAAAGAGAGTTTGTCTGGGGTTTCAGTTAATGAAGTGAACTTATGATGGACGGAGGCAATTAGGTGTGTGTGTCAGTTGTATGGTTGTAGGTGAAGGTGACCCACAAGCTGCTGGCCAGATGAATGACTCGTCCAGGGTAAGAATGACTCGTATGGAACAAGAATGACTCGTTGCAGGTAATAATGACTCAACGGGGTTAAGAAAGACTTGTCGGGGGTAAGAATGTCTCGGCAGCGGTAGTAATGACTCGTCGAGGTAAGAATGACTCGTCTGGAGTAAGAATGACTCGTTGCGGGTAAGAATGACTCGATGAGGGTAAGAATGACTCGCCTAGGGTAAGAATGACTCGACGGGGACAATGATGACTTATCGGGGGTAGGAATGACTCATCGGCGGTAAAAATGACTCGTTACAGGAAAGAATGACTCGACAGCGGTAGTAATGACTCGTCGGGGATAAGAATGATTCATCAGGGGTAAAAACGACTCGTCGGGGGTAAGAATGACTTGTCGTGGTAAGACTAACTCGTTGGGGTAAGAATGATTCGTCAGGGGTTAAGCATGATTCGTCAGTTGATAAGATTGACTTGTCGGGGGTAAGAATGACTCGTTGGCGGTAAGAATGACTCGTCGGGGGTAAGAATGACTCGTCGTCGGTAAGAATGACTCGTCGGCGGTAAGAATGACTCGTCGGCGGTAAGAATGACTCGTCGGGGGTAAGAATGACTCGTCGGGGGTAAGAATGACTCGTCGGAGGTACGAATGACTCGTCGGCAGTAAGAATGACTTGTCGGCGGTAAGAATGAGTCATTAGGGATAAGAATGATTCGTCGGCGGTAAGAATGAGTCATTGAGGGTAAGAATAACTCGTCGGGGGTAAGAATGAGTCGTCGGCGGTAAGAATGACTCGTCGGCGGTAAGAATGACTCGTCGGGGGTAAAAATGACTCATCGGGGGTAAAAATGACTCATCATGGGTAAGAATGAGTCATTGGGGTTAAGAATGACTCGCCGGGAGTTAGAATGGCTGGTTGGGGAAAGAATGACTCATTGAGGGGGAAAAATGACTTACTGGGGGCAATAATGATTCGTGGTGGTAAGAATGACTCATCAGGGTTAAGAATGACTCATCATTGGAAAGAATGACCTGTGTGGTAAGACTAACATGTTGAGGGTAAGAAAAAACCGTGCCATAAGAATTAGTCGTTGAGGGTAAGAATGACTCAGCGGAGGTAAGAATGAGTCATCGGGGAGTAAGAATGACTCAACGTGGATAAGAATGACTAGTCGTGGGGAAAGAATGACTCATCAGGGGTAAGAATGACCTGTGTGGTAATAATGACTCATCGG
>NW_024734940.1:6936277-6973777 GCF_018991925.1 Homarus americanus | reverse complement strand
TGTTTTCCTCAAATATTTTCTTCTCGTTATCTTAAATCTTTCTCTCCCTCTTTTTATTCTTCCACTGTTACTCATTTACCTGCCCATTGTCTTTTCTTTCTCATTTCCTGATTCTTCTTCGCTTTTCTTCTCCCCCTCATTCACTTTTTGTTTTTCTCTTTGAATTGCATCTTTCTCCTCCTCTTCCTCCTCCTCCTCCCTGCTTCATTTCGGTATCTCCTCCTCCTCCTCCTCCTCCTCCTCCTCCTCCTCCCCCTCCTCCTCTGTAGGGAGTGTTTTCGGCCCAACCTGACTGAAGTAAATATTTTGTCATTTTTACTGTTTAGGTTAGGTTAGGTTAGGTTAGGTCACTCACAAAAAGACCATTTAAAGTGGATAAACAGAATCAAACACTGAAACACAACAAGATTATTTACAATGAAGTCACAGTAGTTTAAATGGTCTATCACAACCAGGTATTATGAGTCACCAAGTCCATCTAACACCATAACTACAGAGAGCAAATGGTGACTCATAACTCTATGGGACAATCACTCCTCTGATAATAGTCTAGAGAGCCACAATGACTCACCAAAACCAATCACGCACCAAGCACCTATGGGGTGAAACTATGATTCACTACAACTTGCCATGCACCAAGACCTCAAAGGGGGAGACTTACCATGTGAGAGACGCTCTTCTTCATGCTACCGTCCAGCCACCAAGTGAGTGTGGCTGGAGGTCGACTTCCCCTGGCCTCACACACCACCTGCTGTGGCCGACCAGCTGATACAGGGCCCTCCAGACCTCTCACCTCCACGCTCTCAGGCCCGACTGTAAACACAGGTGTAAACAGATGTGTGAGAGTTTTGTAAACATTCTAGATAAGTAGATGTGAAAGAGATTTTTGTAAACATTTCAGGTAAGTAGATCAGTAAAGGTTTTGAAAACATTCTACGTAAATAAATATGAGTTAAGGGTCGTCAACACTACAGAAATTTTAACATGTCCGTAGTTCTTGGCCCCATGTAGGAGTAGACAGGTGTGTGGAAAGGTTTATATGCAATGGAAGCATGCAGGTGTTGACAAGCATTAGCTGTAATTGAACAGGTTTGTGAATGCCGGAAGTAAACAGGTATAGACAGGTGTAGGAATTTTGTACCTGTCTTATTTAACTGTTACACACACACACACACACACACACACACACACACACACACACACACACACACACACACACACACACGTACACAACATTTTTTCCAATATGATTCACAACACCGACTTCGTCACGGATATTAAAAAGTTTATTAAATTGTGATATCCACTCTCACTCCTCCTCCCCCTCCTCCCTTTTATTCCTCTCCTCCCCTCTTCTTCATTTTTCCACCTCTCTCTTCTTCCTTCTCCCCTCTCTTCTCTATCTCTTTTCCTCCCTAACGCTTTCTTCTCACTCCTCTTCCCTTCTTCATCTTCCCCCTCTATCTCCTTTCTCTATTCCTCCATTCTCTAATTCTTCCTCCCTACTTCTCCCTACTTCCCTAGTTCTTTTGTCTCCCTCCTTCACTCTCCTTCACCTCCTCCCCCTCTCTCTTTACTATCTCGTGAGCGCTGAGAGGTGAGTCAGATAGTGTTGTGATGAGTCAGGTGGTGTTGTGCTGAGTCAGGTAATGTTGTGATGAGTCAGATGGTGTTGGGATGAGTCATGTGGTGTTATGATGAGTCAGCTGGTGTTGGGATGAGTCATGTGGTGTTATGATGAGTCAGCTGGTGTCGCAAAGTGAATCAGCTGGCGTCGTAAAATGAGTCAGGTGGTGATGCTGAGCGAGTCACATGGTGTTGAGAGATGAGAGCCGAAGGGCAGCTGGCACTCCTGACGTCATCGAATGTCCCAGATGGTACCAGATACGATCCAGATGGTTTTCAATGCCTGGGGCAAGATAGTGAGAGAGAGAGAGAGAGAGAGAGAGAGAGAGAGAGAGAGAGAGAGAGAGAGAGAGAGGCTCCCTTCGGTAAGAACCTTCCTGAACAAAATAAAGGAGACCTAAACGTGTGATTTATTTTCTCAAGATTGCCTGCTATATAATCATCATCCCTCCCCCTCCCTCCTCCTCCGTCTCCCTCCCTTTATCCTCAGAAATGTTCGGTAAAGTTACACACACACACACACACACACACACACATCAATATACACCTCTAAGCTTATTGTATTATATTGTATCATGTACTATGTAACTACAACATTGAATCGGGAATCCTTAAGGACATTCTTGCAGTCTATCCTAAATTTGCTAGACCACGCTGATTAGTTCTGAAGTATAACACCAACGAATATGACCTATACTATTATCTCCTTTTGTAAATGAACCTCTGTCCTGTGTGACATTGAACAATGATAGCACCCTCTGTGTCAAGTCCTGACTGACCTACTTCCAGTAGATTAGCACATTGTAGTCCCCTTCACTAGTGCGTTTACAGGGAATTCGTCAGGTTTTCTGTAGTGTGGTAGCCCTGTGTTTGTTTACATTCGACAGAAGGAAACTTGCAATAGTAAACACACTATGGAATCAAATTACAACAATATTAAAATAAATATCTCCAAGATAATCATTTGTGAAAGGGACTGTATATGTAGACCTCACCAAAACACACACACACACACACACACACACACACACACACACACTCACAGTTCATGTCCAATTCCACAGCAGTCTCCCTGGTTGGCGCCAGGTCGTGGTTGGTGGCCTGGCAGGAGTACATAGAGCGCAGGTCCTCCTTCTTCAGCGCTCTCAGGTGTATCGTGTTGACAACTAAGGGTGCCGACTCCACCACACCCCCCTGTCTCGAGCTGTTGGAGGAGAGGTACACTTTACTACTACAGTATGCTGGTATACATTGTTACTATAGTGTAGTCACTACAGTGTTGTTATAGTGTTTCCAGTGTTTATACAACCTTGCTAAACAGTACTATTACAATATTATCACAATAAATTTCAATTTATTTTTCATTAAAGATATTTCTGGCCTAAAGTAGGTTAAAATAGGTCAGGTCAGGTCAGGTCAGGTCAGGTCAGGTGAGGTCCGGTCCGGTCAGGTTAGGTCAGGTCAGGTCATGTTAGGTTAGGTCAGATTAGGTTAGATCAGTTTATGTATGAAGCTATCCATTTATATGTATATGATGACTTATCAGAAGTTCACCCCAAATTAATACATACTGTAGAAGTTATCACTAATCGACAATTACCTATGTTACGTGCAACATGTATTAATGCAACAAATCAAAACATTATTCAAGCCAAATAGAAAGTGGGAACATTAGCCACACGAGCATTACACAGTTGTCCCTAAGTTTTTAACACAAACACACACAACCAGAATCATTAAACATTTGTTATAAGCGGACTACTTTGCTGTCACTCGGAATAGAGTGTGACGATCATCCAGCTATATTACAATGACAAGAGTTATAAAGGATGTCTCCTAGGTCGGTGAGTTGTGAGGTGACTAAAGAGGCCGATACGGGAACGGCAGGGTCGATCACAGAAGATGCATATGTGGGGGGCTACATCTAGAGCGGAAGGGGCTGCAGCAGCGTCTTTCCGGCGTAGGCGCTTGTCTGCCTCGTTTTGTATTCGGGCTAACTGGAAGGTATTGACACCTTCTTGTAAGGTGTTCCTTCAAGAGTTGTGGTGTGGAGCTATCGTCTCCCAGGTGAGGGGGTAGATTTCGCACTTTTTCAGGTTTGTCTTAAGACTATCCCTATACCTTTTCAGTTGCCCGCCAGCATTACGTTTACTATTCGTTTGGTGACTGTAAGCAAGCTGCTTTGGCAGTCTACTCTCGTCCATGCGGGTAACATGGCCAGTACAGCGTAATTGATCGTGGACAATGGTAGCCTCGATGTTTCTAAGGTTGGTGTCAGCAACAATACTGGCATTTGTTCTCTTGTCTTCCCAGCGAAGTCGGAGGATCGAACGTAGACTCCTTTATGTGGCCCATGTCTGATTGCCATATAGCAGGATGGGGGGACCACTGCTCGATATACGTGCAACTTTGCAGATAATTTCATCTTCTTAAAGATGAAGACACAGGTACGGAGTCTGCAAAAGGCTTGAGATGCACTGCTGATCCGATGTTGAATCTCTTCGTCGATGTTCGAGGTGGTGGACAGGTGGGAGCCGAGATACTGAAAGTGGATAACATTATAGAGGGTAGTACAATTAAGCTGGATGGATGGTAGAGGTATGGCTGAATCAGGAGCAGGCTGAAAGAGAATCTGAGTCTTACGCACATTAACCTCAAGGCAGAAGTGTGCATACGCATCTGAAAAGGTGTTCAGGATCTCCTGTAGGTCGCGTGCAGTGTGAGCGGCAAGGGTAAGGTCGTGTCCATACTGAAGTTCAGTAATGAGAGCTGCTGACACCTTTGTTCCTGCCTGTAGTCGTCTTATTTTGAAAAGATCCTTCAACCGGTACTCTATGTCCACCCCGCCTGCAAAATTGGCACGAGCACGGGTGAGGAAGGCAGCCAAGAAAATGGAAAAGAGAGTTGGCACCAGTACACATCCTTATTTAACCCCGTTTGAATTGGGAAGAACTCAGACTGGGTGCCATTGTTTAGGACACTGTCGTTCATGAGGTCGTGAAGTTGTCACACAATGGCGATGAATTTTGGTGGGCAGCCAATCCAGTTGAGGGTTCGCCAAAGGGCTTCCCTGTTGACCGAGTCGAAGGCCTTGGATAGGTCGATAAATGCCATGTATAGATCACGACGCTGTTCTCTGCACTTTTGCTGTATCTGGCGGACAGCAAAGATCATGTCAATGGTGCCTCAGGTAGTAGTCTGTTTAGGAGGGCTCGTGCGATAATCTTGTCAGCTACAGACGGCAGCGAGATCCTACGGTAGTTGCCACAGTCTGACAGGCCTCCCTTGTTTTTATAAATATTGATGATATAGGAGTATTTAAGAGCTTGGGGAATTTTCTCCTTTTCCCATATATTCTCCAGGAAGGAGTGGAGAAGGCTAGTAAGCAGAGATCCTCCTGCTTTATACACCTCGGCTGGGATTCCATCAGACCCTGAGGCTTTGTTATTTTTCATCTGTTTGATTGCAGTAGCTACCTCATCCAGGAATGGAGGATAGCTGAGATGGCTCAGCTTTGGATGCTGAAGAACCTGCTGGGTAGTCAGGACATCTGCATCGGTGTTTCGGTTGAGCAACGAATGGTAGTGTTCTTTCCAGTGCTGAAGGATGCCTTCTTCATCTTTAATTAGGGAGTTGCCACCGGATGAGCGGAAGGGAGCTGTGCCATGAGTGATTGGCCTATAAAATGTTTTAGTGGAATTGAAAAATTCGCGAATTTGTGCTGATTTGCAAGTTTTGCATTTCACATGCTTTATTTTTAAGCCAGTCGTTCTTTAGTTTGTTAAGTTGCCTCTTTCTTCCTGCGGAAGATATCAGCTCTGGTCCTAGACTGAGGGTTGTTCTGCCTTCAATTAAAGCAGCACGTTTATCATTGATGAGTACATTGATCGCTCGGTCATTTTCATTAAACCAGTCCTGGTGTATTCTTTAAACCTGGCCAAGGGTCTCTGCGAAGGCTTTTGTCATGACAGTGTCGAAAATACTCCATTCGGCACTGGCATTTCGGTTGTTTGTTGTTGGGTTGTTTATCAGCCTAAGTTTGAGCTGTTCTCTTAAAGTGTGCTAGTGCTGAATCCTACAGACACTTAGTGTTAAAACTTCTTTTGGCGGCTTCTTGCCTTCGCTACTTTGGGGCGATATGGAGTGAGAGCTTGACTCTGACGAGTAGATGACCAGTGTTGCAGGAGTGTAAGCCACGTTTTGCTCGGGTGATGAGGACATCTCGGCAATCTCTTTCTCTGACAGTGATGTAGTCAATGAGATGCCAGTGTTTGGACCGTGGGTCATGCCATGAACCTTTGAACTTGTCGAACTACCTAAACAGGGTATTGGTGATAGTGAGGTTGTGTGCAGCATACTTGCTGAGGAGGCGTAGGCCGTTGGGATTTTACTTTTCTAGTCCATTTCTCTCTATGATTCCTTGTCAAATGTCAGCATCTCTATCAACTCTGGCATTGAAGTCCCCAAGGAGCACAACTTTATCTTCTCTGGGAATAGATGTTAGCACTCTGTTAGGAATCGGCGTAAAAGGCCTTCTTGATTTCATCCTCTGCATCCAGTGTTGGGGCGTATACACTGATGAAGAAGGCATGACGTGAGTGTTACTCTGAGCGTCATGAGGCGTTCGTTGATCCGAACAGGTATTTCAGTTAGCCTGTGTAGGATGTGCTGGCAGATGGCAAAGCCAACTCCATAAGTGTGGTTTTTCTCAGCAGCAGACTTACCCTTCTAGAAGAAGGTATAGCCAAACTCCCGTTCTGTGAGTCAACCCTCATCTGGGAGCCGGACTCACTGATGGCTGCTATGTCGATGATATATCTAGCCAGCTCTTTTGCCACAAAGGCAGTTGTTCTCTCAGGACATGCATTTGTGCCAGTATTCAGAAGGGTCCTGAAATTCCATGCAGCGGCCATAAGAGGTTGTATAGTTTGTTTTTGTTTTGATGCTTGATTATAGTTTTGTTTTCGACTGCATAAGGATGACTTTACTGGGTGTGGTTGCCAAGTCATGTTGGTTCTTTAGGCAGGCTATGTTTAGGGCACCTTTTCTAGCCCCTTCCCCAAGTGGGGTGAGCTGAGTGGCTCCTCGAAAGGGCTGCTCAGTCGCACAGACAGAACCGGATTGCACTGCTGCCTAGATCCCAGTGCACAAACGACCATCTTTTCTATGCCGCCCATGTGTAGAGTTGTGACTAGAGACTCCCGGCAGTCATCTCTGTCTGTCCCCATTCCCACTCGTCCATCTCCATAGGACTTTTGGAGTATAAGGGTTTAATGGTGATGAGTATGATGAGCTGGATGATGGCTGCACGTGAGTTGATTTATGTGGTGAGGAAGGAGTGCAAATTGTAACCACACATCTTGGCTCTCCCTTTTCCTGATCCTGTGGTGCAAGTGTTGCAACGACTGGGGGGAGAGAGAGTTTCAATGGACTGCCGATAGCCCAGTATGTTGGGTTTCGCCTTGGTAGCATTACTTCAACCGCCGGTATAGTCGTTGGGTTCCCATGGTTCCCTCTTCCGCCTATACCGCCGTTGGGGTCTTGTTGGAGCTCTGTAAGCATGTCTACCTGATGAGGGGCTCCACAGCAGATTTTTCGTTCGGGTTTACTTCCATAGCCTAACTGTATAACTACCAATGTTAACCCCCAAGGAAGCGGGGCAATGGTTGGAAGGCGCCAGGGCGTATCCACATGCCAGTAGGCCTATATGCTGTCCTTCTGGGGCCCACTGCTACTCCGAGATCCTCTGCTGGTCTAGCTTGGGCCCATGAGACACCCAGTTACCGTGTGTTCCAACGAGAATGCATCAACAGGAATCTTGGTGGTGAAGAGGCTGTGTACTGGCAGGGGAAGACTTATGCAAGTTGCTTCTCTGTTCGCCATGAGGGCTAGCCAGCGGCGGTAGCTAAAAGCGAGAGGAAGCAAGCAATGCTTGCACCTTAACACTAACATAATGCTGCCACACTAGACGCATTACACCACCCTGTGCAGTGCACACACACACACACACACACACACACACACACACACACTTCATTACCTCTATCAGCTTGGGAAGTACAGGGAGACTCACCTAGGGGGAGCTTGTTGATGGTATGTGTTGTCCAGGAGGCGGCCACTTCTCCACCAGGTGACAGCAGGTAGTGGGTCGCCTCCCTGGACCCGGCAGGTGAGGGAGGGTCGCTCTCCCACTGTGTAGGGGCCGGCAGCACCAACTAGCTCCAGCCCACTCTCATCTACGATCCTCACACTGGTAACTGGCTCTGTAATACATCACGTTAACATGTTAGTCCTGTACCTGTAGCTCAGCAATGCATCACATTAACATGTTAGTACTGTAATACCTGTACCTGTGTAGTGCATCGCGTTAACATGTTAGTATTGTACCTGTAGCTCTGTAACACATAATGTTAACATGTTTGTGCTCTTCCTGTAGGTCTTTAACACACTCAAGTTTAACGTGTTAACACTAAACTTTCCATGTATGGTGGTTTAATGTGTGAATAATCAACCTCTTACTCTTTTTAAACACAAATTTAACATGATAACTCTTCACCTTTAGCTCTGTACAGCACGTATTTAACATACTGACACTCGACCTTTAACTTTACACAACCATAATACAAACACATAAATAAACACGTTCTTATTAAAGTTTGAAACGTTGGTACAATCTTATAATACAACACATTAATGATAAGAAATGACCTGACAACCTCCAGCTACGATGACCTATAGACACACACACACACACACACACACACACACACACAAGACTACTACTACTACTTTGCTGTCATCCTGAATCGAGTATGACGACCATCCAGTTATGAATACGATGATATGAGTTATTAAGGATGTCACCTAGGTTGGTGATTTCTGATGTGACTAAAGAGGCCGATACGGGACCGGCAGGATCTATCGCAGACGTTGCACATGTGGGGGCTACATCTAGTGTGGGAGGGGCGGCGGCAGCTTATTTCCGGCGTTGCCGCTTGTCTGCCTCGTTATGTAGTCGGGCTAAGTCGAAAGTATTGATACCTTCTACGTAGTGTGGTGATCCTCCAAGCATTTTGATGTGGAGTAATCGTCTCCCAGGTGAGAGGGTCGATTTGGCACTTTTCAGATTTGTCTTAAGACTATCCTTATACCTTTTCAGTTGCCCGCCAGCGTTACGTTTACTATTCGTTAGGTGACAGTAAAGTAGCTGCTTTGGCAGTCAACTGTCGTTCATGCGGGTAACATGACCAATCCAGCAGAGTTGTTCATGGATATTGGTGTCACCAAGAATACTGACATTTGTTCTCTTGTCTTCCCAGTGAACTTGGAGGATGGAACATAGACTACGATGGTGAAAGTTTTCAAGTGCCTTGATGTACCTCTTGTATGTGACCCATGTCTCGCTGCCATATAGCAGGGTGGGGAGAACAATTGCTCGATATATGTGCAACTATGTAGATAATTTCAGCTCCCTACAGCTGAAGACATGGTTTTGAAGTTTACCAAAGGCTTCAGATGCACACCTGATCGGATACTGAATCTCTTCATCGATGTCCGCGGTGGTGGACAGCTGTGAGCTGAGATACCTAAAGTGAGTAATAATAGAGAGGGTAGTACCGTTAAGCTGGATGGATGGTGGAGGTGTGGCTGAACCAGAGACAGGTTGAAAAGAATCTGAGTCTTACGTACATTCACCTCAAAGCCGAAGTGTGCATACTCATCTGTGTACGTGTTCAGTGTGCGTTCAGTGCATTAGTGCGTTCAGTATGAGAGAAAAGAGTGAGGTCGTCTGCACGCTGAAGTTCAGTAATGGAAACTGCCAACACCTTTGTTCCTGCCTGGAGTCGTCTTTGTTGAAAAGACCTTCATCCGGTATGGGAAATCCTCCCCGCTGGCTAAATGGGCACTGGCACGAGTACGGAAGGCAGCCAAGAAAATGGAAAAGAGAGTTGGTGCCAGTACACATCCTTGTTTAACCCCCGTTTGGATGAGAAAATCTCATGAGTGGGTGCCATTGTGCAGTACACTGCCGTTCATGCCATCATGAAGTTGCCTCACAATGGCAATGAATTTTGGAGGGCAGCCAAAACGGCTGAGGGTCTGCCAGAGGGCTCCCCTGTTGACCAAGTCAAAGGCCTTGGTTAGGTCGATGGAAGCCATGTACAGGTCACAACGCTGTTCTCTGCACTTTTGCTGTATCTGAGGGGCAGCAAAGATCATGTCAGTGGTGCCACGTGATGGTCTAAAGTAACATTGAGATTCTGGAAGAAAGTTTTCCGCCTCAGGAAGAAGTCTGTTTAGGAGGACTTAGGTGATAATCTTGCCAGCCACGAACTGCAGTGATATCCTGCAGTAGTTGCCATAGCCTGACCGATCTCAGTTGTTGTTATAAATATTGACGATGGAGGCATCCTTAGGAGCTTGGGGGATTACCTCCTTTTCCCATATATTCTCCAGGATAGAGTGGCGACTGCTGGTATGCAGAAGTCCTCCTGCTTTATACACCTCGGCTTGGATTCCATCAAGCCCTGAGGCCTTGTTATTTTTCATCTGTTTGATGGCAGTAGCTACCTCATCAAGAGATGAAGGATAGCTGAGGTGGGTCAGCTCTGGATGCTGAGGGACCTGCTGGGTATTCAGCACATCCACATTGGTGTTTCGATTGAGCAGTGAATGGCAATGCTCTTTCCAGTGCTGAAGGAGTCCTTCATTGTCTTTAATTATGGAGTTGCCGTCGGATGAGCGGAGTGGGACTGCGTCACAAGTGATTGGTCCATAAAATGTTTTAAGGGAATTGAAAAATTCGTGCATCAAGTGCATATCTGCAATTTTTTGTGTTTCACATGCTTTATATTTAAACCAGTCTTTCTTTAGATTGTGAAGTTCCCCCTGGGCCGCTGCTTTCTTCTTGCGGAAGGTATCAGCTTTGGTCCGAGACTGAGGGTTGTTCTGCCAGTCAGTTAAAGCAGCACGTTTATCATCGACGAGTACAATGATTTCCGGGTCATTTTCATCAAACAAGTCCTGGTGTACTCTTCAGATCTGGCCAACGGTCTCTCCCTAGGTTTTTGTCATAACAGTTTAAAGAATATCCCATTCGACATGGGATTTGGGTTGTTTGTTGTCGGGTTGTTTATCAGCCCATGTTCTACCTAATCTATGAAAGTATGTGCTACAGCTTGAACCTCCAGACGATTAGTGTTAAAATCTCTTCTGGAGGTTTGCTGCCTCCTCCGTTTTGCAGCGACGTAAGGTGAGAGCTTGGATCTGATGAGCCAATGCTCAGTGTCCCAGTGTTCTGAGCCACGGATTGCACGGGTAAAGAAGACATTTCGGCAATTTCTTTCTCAGACGATAATATAGTCAATAAGATGCCAGTGTTTAGATCTTGAGTTTTGCGACGATCCCTTGAACTTGTCGGCCTGCCTAAACAGAGTATTGGTGATAGTGAAGTTGTGTGCTGCACACTTACTGAGGAGGAGTAGGCCGTTGGGATTACACTTGCCTAGTCCATTTTTCCCTAAGGTTCCCTGCAAAATATCAGCAACTCTGCCAAATCTGGCATTGAAATCACCAAAAAGCACAACTTTTATCTTCTCTGGGATAGATGTTAGTACTCCGTCAAAGTCAGCGTAAAAGGCCTTTTTGGTGTCATCCTCTGTATCCAGTGCTGGGGTGTATGCACTGATGAAAAAGGCATGACTTGTGTGATTCAGTGGGACTCGGAGCGTCAAGAGGCGCTCGTTGACCCCAAAGGCATTTCAGTTAGCCTGTGTGGGATGCATTGGCAAATGGCAAAGCCAACTCCATAAATGCGGTTTCTGTCTGCAGCAGGCTTACCCATTCAGAAAAAGGTATAGCCAGACCCCCTCTCTCTGAGTTGACCCTCGTCTGGGAGCCAGGACTCACTAATGGCTGCTATGTCGATGTTATTCCTAGACAGCTCTTTTTCCACAAGGGCGGTTCTTCTTCTTTCTGTATGTTCATTTGTACCAGTATCCAGAAGGGTCCTGATATTCCATGCAGCGACCATAAGAGGTCGTATAGTTTGGTTTGGTTTAGATTTATGATTTTGATTGTGTTTTCGACCCTTAAGGATGACCTTACTGGGTGCAGTTGCAGAGTCATATTTTTTTCTTTTTTAGGCACGCTACATCTAGGGCACCTTCTCTAGACCATTCCCCACATAGGGAAAGCAGAGTGGCTCCTTGAAATATCTGCTCAGTCACACAGACAGGACCACATTGCACTGCTGCCAAGATCCTATTGCATAAACGACCATCTTATCTGTGCTGCCCATGTGCAGAGTTGTGACAAGAGACTCCTGGCAGTCATCTCTGCCTGTCCCCGTCGCCACTTGTCCGTTGCCATGGGAATTTTGGGGGTATAGGGTTTTTGATGATGATGAGAGGGATGATGAGCTGGATGATGGCTGCTCGTGAGTTGATTTATGTAGTGAAGCAGGAGCGCAGGCTGCAACCACACATCTTGGCTCTCCCTTTTCTTGATCCATTGGTGCAAGTATTGCAACGACTCAGGAGAGGGAGAGTTGAAATGGCCTGCCTATAGGCTAGATTGATGGGTTCCACCTTAGTAGCCTGTCCATCAGGCATTGCCTTCATCCGCCAGTGTAGTCATTGGTTCCCATGGTGGTCACCTCTTCTGCCTATACCACCTTTGGGGGTCTTGTTGGAGCTCTGTAAGCATGTCTGCCTGATGCGGGGCTCCACCGTATATTTTTCGTTCGGGGTTTACTCCCGTAGCCTTATTCCTACCAAGGTCAATCCGCAAGACAGCGGGGCAATGGTTGGTAGGCGCCAGGACGTTTCCACAGTAGGCCTATGAGCCGTCCCTCTGGGGTCCACTGCTTCTCCTATATCCCCTGATGATCTAGCCTGGGCCCACGTTGCACCCAGTTACCGTGTGTTACCACTAGGAGGCACAGCAGGAGTCTTGATGGTGAAGAGGCTGTGTACTGGCAGGGGAAGACTTATGCAAGTTGCTTCTCTGTTCGCCACGAGGACAAGCCAGCGGCAGTAGCTGAAAGCGCGAGGGAGCAAGCAGTGCTTGCACTTTAACACTAACATAATGTTGCCACACTAGACACATTTCACCACCCTGTGTGTGAACCCACACCACACACACACACACACACACACACACACACACACACACACACACACACACACACACACACACACACACACACACACATCCCCTCACACGAGCACCTGCCACAAACACACACACACACACACGCACACACATCCCCCACACGAGCACCCCCCACACACACATACACACATTTACACCCTCCCACAAATACATGAGCACTCCCTTCCACCTTACACTCACACACCCACACATACAGTACATACATCAACAATCCTTCTCCGCACATATCACATACAACAAACAAAATATACATCTCTCTCTCTCTCTCTCTCTCTCTCAGCTTTGTATCAGACATTACTATTGAACTGTCCTGCCAACAACACCTGCCATAAAAAAATAACCTCACCTGTCCTACACCTACATTTTTAGCATGTATACAGGTGCACAGAGATTCCTGACCAACCAGTAACTCGAGTATTACCACACCTCCCACACACTCTTCTCTTACATACGAAAATTGTCAAAGGTTTTTCCCAGTGTTTTGTGGAAGGGGCTATCCATTGGGTGTCAGGTAGGGTGGGTGATATTTTATATTCTTTACCGTGTTCTTAGTGGATGACACACCTTAACCTCCGTGATTTATGTGTTGCTGGGGTATTTTCACATTCTATTTTTTGTGTTTTGCGGTTAAGAAACAACACTCCTCAGGTAGTTTCTATTCCATGGTGATGATTTTTTTTTATTGTGGTGCTGGTTCATGATGCACCTGAACTATCTTTAGCATATTTTATAATCAGATAATTTCAAAGAATTGGTATACTTCTAAGACTTTTTATTTATCTTATGGTAAATACGACACAGCATAGCTCGAGTTGCATGTATGTCTTAAGGCGATATTTCCTAAGTAGCTGTGTCTCAAGTCAAGACTTTACAATATAATGTGTCTCAGTTGAAGACTTAAGATGTATTATGTGTCTCACCTGAATACCCAACCTAGCCCACCACTAACCCAACCTCACCCACCACTAACTTAACCTAGCCCACCACTAACCCAACCTCACCCACCACTAACTTAAACTAGCCCACCACTATCCAACCAATCCCACCACTAACTTAACCTGACATAGCGTTACCTTAACGTTAGCGCCACCACAAACCAACCTAACCCAACACTAACTTAACCTAGCCCATCACTAATCCAACCTAACCCACCACTAACTTAACCTAGCCCATCACTAATCCAACCTAACCCACCACTAACTTAACCTAGCCCACCACTAACCCAACCAATCCCACCACTAACTTAACCTAGCCCATCACTAATCCAACCTAACCCACCACTAACTTAACCTAGCCCACCACTAATCCAAACCAATCCCACCACTAACTTAACCTGACATAGCCCTACCTTAGCCTAGCCTAGCCCACAAATCCAACCTAACCCACCACTAACTTAACCTAGCCCATCACTAATCCAACCTAACCCACCACTAACTTAACCTAGCTCATCACTAATCCAACCTAACCCACCACTAACTTAACCTAGCAAATCACTAATCCAACCTAACCCACCACTAACTTAACCTAGCAAATCACTAATCCAACCTAACCCACCACTAACTTAACCAGCCCATCACTAATCCAACCTAACCCACCACTAACTTAACCTAGCCCATCACTAATCCAACCTAACCCACCACTAACTTAACCTAGCCCACCACTAACCCAACCTAACCCACCACTAACTTAACCTAGCCCACCACTAAGGTACTAACCCACCACTAAGGTACTAACCCACCACTATAGGACCTAACCCACCACTTAGGTACTAACCTACCACTATAGGACCTAACCCACCACTAAGGTACTAACCCACCACTATAGGACCTAACCCACCACTTAGGTACTAACCTACCACTATAGGACCTAACCCACCACTAAGGTACTAACCCACCACTAAGGTACTAACCCACCACTATAGGACCTAACCCACCACTAAGGTACTAGCCCACCACTAAGGTACTAGCCCACCACTAAGGTGCTAACCCACCACTATAGGACCTAACCCACCACTATGGTTACTAACCCACCACCAAGGTACTAACCCACCACTAAGGTACTAGCCCACCACTATAGGACCTAACCCACCACTAAGGAACTGACCTATAACGGTGAGGTTGACTCTGGCATGGGTGGTGGTGAGCCGCTTGTAGTCCACCCTGCAGCGATAAACTGCTTGGTCGGCTCTCCGGGTTTGATTAAGAACGAGCGCTGCCGGGTTCGTGGTCATGCTGAAGTGAGCTCTTTCTCCCAGCAACTCAGGATCCGCCCACTCCTTTGGTTTCGAGTACGCACCCGACCGTACGTCATAACTGTGGATGGGGAGATAAAGGGAGGGTTAGAACTGTGGGGGAGAGGGGAGGTTAGTTGCAGGGAGTGAGAGGGAAGGTTTGTATAGGGAGGGGGAGGGGAGAGGGGATAGGGCACCACTTAGAAGACAAAATTTCAGTGAGACTCTGCCATATTTAGGGACGTTCAATTACCACTAGTTATGAGACAGAATTTACGTATATTATCTGTGTATGGTGGATGAATGATGATAGTGGTGGGTAGTGGTGATGGTGGTAGGTGGTGGTGGGGTGATGTTAATGGTTGTGGATGTTGGTAGTGTAGTTGGGTGGTGGTGGGTGGTGATGGTAGTTGGTGGTGATGATGGTGATTGTGTTAGGTAGTGGTGGGGTGATGATGGTGATGGTAGTGGGAGGTGGTGCATGTAGTAGGCAGCTATTAAAGAGGGAGGTACTACCGCCTAGGAAGATATTGGAAGCATAATGTGTTGTCTAATGGTAGACCCTGCTACCTCATGACGTCACAAAAAGTTTGACCAAGTCCCAGGTTGCTGATCTGACTTTCTGTCTTATTTACACACAATTGCAGGGTCTAAACTGTTTCTCTTACGTTGACAACACAACATACATATCGTTTCTCACTCTTGATCTGTTTTATTTTTCCATTTCTGTATTTAGTTATGGTTCAATTTATTTATTTTCTTGCCCCCAGGCCCCGATGTGGGTCTGTGACCTGTGCCCGGGTTGGCTAATCACCCCGTAAAAAAAAGTAGTTGGTGGTGATGGGTGAGTGTAGCGGTAAGATGGCACTGACGGTAGAGGTTGGTAATGGTAGTTGGTGGTTATAGTGGTGGTGGTGGTGGTGGTGGTAGCGTGGTATTGATAGTGGTAGGTGGTAGTGGGTGTTAGCAGTCGTGGTGGCAGTGGGTGGTGGTAGGGTGATGGTCATGGGACATAAGAACATAAGAAAATAAGGAGTCTCCAATAGGCCGGTTGGCCTGTGCGTGGCAGCTCCTGTCGAGAGTTACAACCACTCTCTATCGTCCATGAATCTATCTAGCCTCTTTTTAAAACTTTCCAGCTTTCCAGCACTTACTACACAGTTGCTAAGCCTGTTCCACTCGTCTACCACCCTATTTATGAACCAGTTCCTTCCTATCTCCCTCCTAAACCTAAACTTATCCAACTTAAATCCGTTGCTACGAGTCCTATCCTGCTCGGATATTATAAGAGCTTTATCTATAATATCTCCGTTATTGATTCCTTTCACCCACTTAAATACTTCTATCATATCTCCCCCCACTCTTCGTCTTTCTAGGGAATATATGTTTAGTTTCTTTAATCTATCTTGATATGGAAGGTTTCTAAATCCCGGAATCATTTTCGTCATTCTTCGCTGCACCGACTCCAGTGAATTGATATCCATTCTGTATAATAAGGACACCAGAACTGAACAGCATAATCGAGGTGCGGCCTGACTAGCGCAAGATATAGTTGCAATATGACCTCTGCACTCTTATTACTTACACTTCTAGATATAAAACCCAATACTCTGTTTGCCTTATTTCGAACATTAACGCACTGTTTTCTAGGCCGTAGGTCCGGGCATACAAATACCCCTAAGTCCCTTTCACAAGTCGACTTCTCTAGGTTAATGTTGTTAAGGCTGTATACATTGACAGTATTTGTTATTCCAATATTCAGTCCGCTGCACTTGCTGGTGTTGAATTTCATTTGCCATTTTTCTGACCACTCCTGCAGTTTATGTAAATCCTCCTGAAGTGCATTTGCATCCTGCCCTGAATTAATCTGCCGCCCTATTTTGGTGTCATCCGCAAACTTGCTTATGTCACTGCTGATCCCAGTATCTAGATCGTTTATGTAGATTATGAACAAGAGTGGGCCCAGTACTGACCTCTGGGGAACCCCACTGGTTACACAGCCCCACTCAGTAGGTGGTGGTAGTATATGGTGGTGGGAGGGGGGGTAGAGAGCCCCTACATGACCTACACTGCGGCGTTAGAGGGGAAGTCAGAGGCCTCGTCCCATGGGGCTCTACACGGCTGTACCAACAATACGAATGAAAAGGTAGGTGGTGGTCCTCTTCAAACTCTCCCCCCCCCCCTTACCATACTACTTCTCCTCTCCCATCTATCCCATACCTCCTCCTCCTCCTCATTACATAGTCTGACCTCACCTCTTCCCACAATTCGCTTTCTCTCTCCCTATGACTTCTTCTCACCTCTCTTTCCTCTGCTCTCACTCTTCTTCCCCCTCTATCCACTCTTTCTCTCTCTTCTTTCTCTACCCCTCAGTTTTCCCTCTCTTTCCACCTCGCTCTGCCACTGCCATCTGCCCTTCTGTCTCTATCTTGTATTCTTACCTTTCCCTCCTATTCCCACAGTCCTCTCCTCTCCCTCTCTATCCCTCCATCCATCTTCTTATTATTATCTCCCTTCCCTCTCCTTCCCCCGTCCCACTATTACTTCCCCTCCTTCTCCCTTCCCCTCTCCTCTCCTTCCCTCACCCACCTCCTGAAGGACCAGTTACACACAAGCCAGGAATTTATTAAACAGCGGAAGGAGAGAGAGAGAGAGAGAGAGAGACGACATCACTACACTTTATGTTCGCCAAAACATACACTTACTCTCTTTAAGAACAGCAACAACAATAACATAACTCAATATAACACTATTTTCACACCGATCCACACATTGCACGTCACTCCTCCTGATGGTTGATAGTCCCTGGCATGACGAACGAGTGACCACCTTTATATAGAGCCGAGGCTGTGGGGAGTTGCCAGTTACATCTAATTATTGCTATCAGTTCATTGCTTATTAGTTTTTTTGTTCCCTCAATGCCAGAAGCCATGAGGTTTAATATAGTCAAGGGTTCATTACTTTGTCAGCTACAGCTCACAAGTCATGATAAACAACATCGGCAAACAGGAGTTTTAAAGAGGACATGGGATAACAAAAGAGGATTATATGCACGGTGGGTCTTTCCTAGTCATGTACAATAGGTATTTCCTAGTCCTGGTACAATAAGTCTTTCCTGGTTCTGGTACAATGGGCCTTTCCCAGTCCTGGTACAATGGGTTTTCCTAGTACTGGTACAGTCCACGTGGTACAGTCCACGCCACACAGACTGGCAGCCTCGAAATTCCTAACCGGCAACTTCGCTGGGCGCATCCCTCCCCCACCCACCTCCAGAAACACACAAATCAGGCAATTAATCGGTGATCAGCCAAGGTGTAAAGTTAACCCTTACCCCGAACACTTTAGCATGGATAAATCAATGTTTAAAATTTATTATCTTTCTGCATATAAAATCGATCCAAGCATTTGATTTGGTTACAAACATGATAGACTTAAGACCATAAGGATGGAGGAAACTGCAGCGGGCCTATTGGCCCATACTAGGCAGTCCTGTTTATACCCCACCCCCATCGCTCTATATCCATCCAACCTATGTTTAAAGCTATCCAGCGTATTCGAGTTAATGATGATGTTTGGTAACTTGTTCCATTCATCCACTACTCTATTTCCAAACCAATGTTTACCTATCTCGCGCCTAAATCTAAATTTTTCTAATTTAAAACCATTGTTACGAGTTCGCTCCTGGTTGGATAATTTGAGAATCTTTATAATGTCCTCTTTGTTTAGCCCTGACTCCCCTCACTCTACGTCTATCTAGGGAATGCAAATTAAGATGCTTTAACCTGTCTCTATACTCAAGGTTTCTAATGCCCGGGATTAGTCTTGTCATTCTCCTCTGAATTCTTTCTTGGGATTCTATATCCATTCTGTAGTACGGTGACCAGAACAGAACTGCGTAATTCCAGTGAGGTCTCACAAGCGAAAGATATACAGTAGTTTTAGGATAACCTCACTAGTCTTGTAACTAACACTCCTTTATATGAAATCAAGTACGTTGTTAGCCTTGTTTCGAGCAAATACACATAATTTACTTGGTTTAAGATTCCCACTTATCATTACTCCTAAATCTTTCTCACAGACGGATTTCTCTATAATAGCGTTGTTCATCTGATATCTGGTTTCTCTGTTTACATCTCCTAGACTAAGTACTTTACATTTGTCTACATCAAATTTCATCCGCCATTTTTCAGACAATTCGAATTTTTTTTAGATCTTTCTGTGGATTTGCGGAGTCCTCTTCAGATTTAATTACAAGCCCTATTTTAGTGTCATCAGCAAATTTACATATGTTGCTGTCGACGCCTATATCTATGTCGTTTATGTATATAATAAATAATAATGGTCCAAGTTCTGAGCCTTGGGGTACACCACTAGTGACGCTACCCCAATCCAATTTAGTGCCGTTAATGCTTACTCGCTGTTTCCTGTCCTGTAACCACACCCTAATCCATTTTAGAATATCTCCTCCAATGCCATGAACCTCCACTTTTCGTATTAGTCTTTCGTGGGGGACTCTGTCGAAGGCTTTGCTAAAGTCTCGAAGGCTTTGCTTTGCTAAAGACTATATACCATGATGTTGGAATTTCGAAATAGGCCACTGCTCATTTGCACAGGATATTCCACAATGAGTGTTGACCAGAGAGGTTGACAGACGCCCACCGTGGCTCGAGGCTCAAGTTTGCTCGACAGCAAGTTGATAAGGAGGAGGAATTTTGGGCAAGAGTAGTGTTCAACGAAGGGAAAAAAAATTCGTCCAACAACCATGGACGTATCCATGTGTGGAGCCGAAACAACACAAGTAGCATATCCATAAAGTTATGTTGGCAACCTGTAACATGGTTAGTTTTAGTATAATGTATATCAAATTAGTTTATAAAATCCCGCATATTTTCTAGTAAATAACAAATTATAATTTGACAAGAAAGTGAAGAATATAACAAAGTGATAAGGTCTACATTATTTTACACAGATATGACCGGTGCAATATCTATGAAGAAATACGAACCAGCGTCGGGAGTGTCACAGAGATTCAGGGACGGTTTAATGCCGAAACATATGTTGACATCCTTCTTGTCTTTGAACACCTTTCATGAATTAAATTTAAGGTGATTGCCTTTCTTTGGTTTGTCTGTAGTCTGTCTAAAATATTAAACCACACAATATACCAGACAGATGTGTGGAGTCTGTTGGTAGCTTTGGTTTAGTCGTGGTCTGGGCTGTTCGTCCTGAGACAACACACACGTCTTCGAAAGCGTTGACTTTCGGAATAAGAAAATAATTTATAATGTTTTGTATCATTATTTGTCATGTTTAATACAGTTTTATCTTATTTCCATTTGTTTCCCGTTTGTTTTGTGTTTCAATAAACAAATAAAACGGGATAAACAATATAAAAAAATAAGATAATTCTTGTCACCAGTTGACTGACACCACTTTGAGACATCGATGACGTAAATGTTTTGAGGGTTCAGGAGCAGTTTTTCGATACATTAGACTCAATCACCCAAAAACGAGCCATTATGGTAACTAAAATATTGGCTTATAATCTTGTGTAATACATTGCCTTATACTTTATAATTAGAACAGATAAAGACAAAGATCTCTAAAGTTACATGTAGGGAGAAACGAATGAGTAACACACGACCAAACTCAGTCCGGTATAGCGCTGGGAAGAGGTTTGGCTGGTTCGCTCAAGTCTTGAATCTGACGAGTTTCACTGTTTCGGATTTATGAGAATGTCAGCAGAGGCCTCCAACAAGACAAGGCATACCCGGTACAGTCTCTGCCTTAGTGCCGGTAAGGCAGTACACGAAGGCTTATAAGACAAACAAATAGCCGGCGAAGAGATTGAAATTGACGAGGACTACAAAGTACTGTATAGTCAAGTGTTTGTCAGTGTAGTAAAATGTTTGTACTGTAAGTGTCATGAAGTGTTCTTAAGTGTCAAAATGTCCTTACGTATCAGTTTCCTAAAGTGTCATGAAGT
Source organism: Homarus americanus (assembly GCF_018991925.1). Lineage (NCBI taxonomy): Eukaryota > Metazoa > Arthropoda > Malacostraca > Decapoda > Nephropidae > Homarus > Homarus americanus. The sequence goes on along the minus strand of NW_024734940.1, from coordinate 6,952,760 downwards.
CTCCTAAAGTGTCAGTGTAATAAAGTGCTGTTAAAAGCCATATAGTTTCATAGTGTCATAAAGTGTCATGAAGTCTCGAATAGTTATAAAGTATCTAAGCAACATACAATACTGTCATACAGTGTCTAAAAGTGTCGTAAGGTGCTGTGAAGTCTCTCAAAATGTCGTAAAGTGTCAATAAAGTGCCATTAATGCTTTAAAGCCACGATAAGTGTCGTAAAGTTTCACTAATGCCGTAAAGTGTTGCAAAGTGTCTTGAACTATCGCAAGGTGCAAAGTGTGTCATGCAGTACAACAGAGTGTCTTCAAGTGCCATGAAGTGTCATAAAAGTGTCAAGACGGTGCCAGGAGGTGACTCTGCACGGCACCAGAGCTTCAGCGACCACCAGCACAAGGTAACTACTACTAATAATACTTGTGTGTTTTTGACATATCGAACAAGTTCTCTTAGTCATCCATTTGCCATAAAATAATGCGTAAACTCATTGGTTTTGCCTTAATTGTCCCTGTAAGTTAAGTGTGAATAATTATATAGGTGTGTGTGCGTGTGTGTGATATACGGGAGGTAATCTCAACTGGAGTTCTCCTTTTCTTTTTACAGGTAAGTGGGAGTTAAAACAGCTCTTCGTGGGACACTAACACACCATATCTCAGGTAAGTCCAAGTTATCATATTCATTGATTATCGTTTTAGTCATCAGCTAAGTCTGGAGTCCTTTGCATCTCAGAACAGTTTTAAAGGAAAGTTACGCTTTTCCCCTCCATCTTTGAGGACGGCGGTGTCCACCCTCCTTTATCACTGAGTCAACGTGATGCCCCCACTTGTTAACGTGGACGTCGGACCCACTCCTTATCCTTACACCGTCTTTGTGGTCGCCTGTGATCCCGTCGCTGTCTGTATGAAAGTTTTCCCCTCCCTTTCCTTCACGTCGTCTATGAAGGTATCGGAGTCCTCCCCCTCCCACCTTCTTCCTGTCAGAGTCTCACCTTTTCCATTCAAGTGGGTACAGTGAACACACTCATATGTTTTAGAGGCGTCCGTATCTCTCCTGGATAATTCTTGCTACACTAAGATAAAATGACCCTCATCATGCCGTCATGATCTCATTATCCTCCTTTTCAGGTTATTAGCTAATTGGCTTCGTGTTTTGGACACATCATGTCCTCTCTATCAGCTGTTGATTCGTCAAAAAGGTCTCAGCCCTAATTGGTAACATCCTAAAGTACCATTGAGATTGGTGATTACAGAGTAGTAATAACAGGTCCCAATCCCAGTAAGTAATAATTCCAATGGATCCCAATATTAATGGGCTACAACCGTAATGTTCAGGACCGTAATGCCTCAGAGGCAGTAAGGATTAAGGTTGTTTTGGGCAGAGAACCATTAATTTGATCTTGGAGTTTTCAGTGTTGACGCTGTCACAGCTCAACATCAGAGACCAATGTTCTCAGCGAGTTGGGTCTCTCCTCCCGGTTTAGATGTGTGGGAGCGTTCTCACACTCGTGGCTCAGGAACGTCCTTACACATCGGGAGCATTAGACCACCTCCTCGTGTTTCATGAACATCAAAGTATTTTCGAAGTAATTTTTGGGGATGTCACGTTTTCCTAAGCTTGTATCATACCTTTTCTCCAAGTTTTATAAAGGTAGAAAGTCATTCGTTTCACTGTTTCGGGAGCGCCGGTCCTTGTTGACCGGCGTTAAATTTATTTCTCTCAGTATTCTTCCCGGACCAAAAGTTGGAAGCTATACTGTATAGCAGTGATGCTGTCCGTCCGTCCGTCCGCCCTTGATATATTTCGTATCCAGTCGGTAACTCGTCACAGACGCGATGTATTATTTTCCGTATTAGTGTGAGACAACGCCGCAATGACTAACGGGGAGATTGCAACACACTCTGGTGTCACTACTGACCGCCATCCGGTTCTTGGTCTGTCTTTCACACTTCCTGTGTCACGAAAACGTTTCACCAGTTCATAAACAGTCGCCTTACATGGTGTCGGGCTATCGGGGAATCTCCTTCTAAAGATTTCAACACACCGTTGATAAGATTTGCACTCAAAGAACGCCACCAACAGAGCGACCGTCTGTGCCCGCTTAAGACTCATTGTCGACTGACTCACACTTATTAAGTTACTACCCGCTTAGGCGCGAAGTCACGTGACCGGTACATAATTCAGCAATCTTCTGCGATGTTGCCAGCATGTGCCGCGTGAAACCATGGATGGCTATCGTTAGCCATTAAGCCACTATAAATCGCCAAACTTTGAGTAAGGGGACTTTTGAGACACCCTGTACTATTCGATTACATTACTTAGGGTGTTTTCTTTTCAAAGTGATATCCCGAAGTGAACACAACTCTTGCGCAAAATTCCTCCTCCTTATCGACATACTGTAGAGCAAGGGCGAGCCTCGAGGCACGACGGGCGTCTGTCAACCTCTCTGGGCAACGCCCATTGGTGGAATATCCTGTGCAAATGAGCAATGGCATGTTTCGAAGCCCCAACATCATGTTATATAGTCTATCATGTCCGTAACCAGAAAAAATCCATGGGTAGGTTTTAGAAACAAAGATAATATATTTTTAAAATATATTTATTCATGCAAACGTGGTCGGGGGTAAGCGTTCACTTTACACCTTGGCTGACCACCGATTAATTTGCCTGTTTTTTTTTTTGTTTTTTTTTGTTTTTAGGTTAAAGTGGGGAAAGACTGGGGCTTAAGGCACAGCCAGACATGAGGAATAGAGAAGTCGCGACACATAGTCGTGGGGGAATTTAATGAGTCAAACAGAGGGGGACGACACCCCTTGTTTTTCATATTACAGAGTTTGTTGACTAACTAAGCTAACCTAGGATTTTGGATGAGGTTGCACAATGGTTACTTTGGTTGGCAATGACTAGTTTGATTTTACAATTACATGCTTATTGAATCTTATTACTGTATTACGTTATGAACACACTAGTTTTGACTTGTTAAATTGCAATCTTATATCATCTGAGGTTTAATCTAAGGTGGATCGTTGTGGCGAACATTGGTGGGTCGCGGGTGGGTTGTTGTAGTGCGGGCAGACTCCGGGGCCACCAGGCGTGGGGTCGCCCTCCGTTGATGTCTTCGCCGCGTAGGTGGTCTGGTCTGTGAGGGTCGTCCAGGAGCTTGTCCCAAACCTTCTTCCCAAGGCGACGGAACCTGACGTTGTGGGCCTCTGTTTTATTTCTCAGGTGGATGGTTTCCACTGTCTCCTGGTAGGGTGGCGCTTGGCCACTGACTGACCTCAGACACTTGTTTTGGAAGCTGTGTAGTTGTTGTAGTCTGGTCTTCCCGAGTGCGACGAGTGGTACGTGTTGGTACTCCAACACAGGCTTCACCAGCGCCTTATACAGGTGGACTTGTATCTTCTCAGTCGCCAGTTTAAAACGTTTATTTACATACTCCGAGATATCCTCCATTGCCCGAGCAGTGAGTCGCACCATCTTTGCCGTGGACCTTCCTGGGCAGGTGACGATCTGTGTTACATCGTCGGCATACATGGCGTACTCACTGCCGACGATTGGGGGTGGCAGGTCAGCCGTGTAGAGCGTGTAAAGGGTTGGTGAGAGACAAGAGCCATGCAGCACGCCGCTCAAGAGTGAGAAGTCCTCCCCACAATGTTCATGCATCTTGATTTTGGTTCTGCCATCCCTAATGATGCACAGTAGGCACGTCAGGTCTTTATGTAGCCCCAGTTGTATCATCGTATACTGCAGTCCCGCGTGCCAAAGCTTGTCAAACGCCTTTCTGACGTCCCTCAGTGCTACGTTGCACTGCAGGTGGCCAGTCATGGTGTTGATCTGCTCGTAGGCCTGGGCGATATCGGTCGAAAGTTTTCGAATTTGTTTGGAGGCTTCCCTGCTTTTAGTATGAGGCGGATAAAGGCGATTTTGAACATATTAGGGAAGTATCCGGAGGTGAGGCAAGCATTGCATATATGAGCAAACCTCTCTTATCATATTGTCGAAGAGTTGGGTCAGGATCTTCTTGAAATATGGTTTTGCACGGGTGACTTGTTTTTAAATCCGTTTATGAATGATGATACATCTGCAGGAACTATGCGCTCCGTCAGGTATCTTTCGTCCACCAGTCGAGTGAAGTCAGTCCGTGGGAGCGGTTGGAGCAGGTGCTGATGGTCCTGCAACTGACCTAAAATGTCCTCCTCAGATGCCCTGTCGAAGCCCTCGTTCTCCTGTTCACTAATGGTAAAGATCTTCCGTAACTATCGCCGATGTAAATGTTCTTGGTTTTCCTCTTCGAATATTTTCACGTTGTTTTGGTCGAGCAGGTAAAGGACCGTGCTAGAGGTGGAACCCATCAGTCGCTTGATCGCCTTCCAGAAGGCAGCAGAATCGCGGTAATTGTTGGCTGCCTCCCACAGCAAGGCGGCCCACTTTTGTTGTGCAGACGTTTGCTCTCGTGCTGGATGTCCGTCTGTAGCTCTCAGTACCGGTCTCTCAGCTCTTGCGTCCACCCGCGGATACTGGCTAGCTGTCTCACGTAATCGTACTGGACACTGAGCTGCCTCAGCTGGTGACTGGTGTGAGGATGGGGAATGGTCCTCTGGGTGGTGGTCGAGATGTTGTTGTCCATCTCCGTCTTCACATCAGTGTACCATTGTTCGACCGTGTCGTCGATGTCATTGGGGCTGGCCTCTTCCAGGTCCCTCTCTTGTTTGAAACTGAGAGACACCTTGAAGGAGTCCCAGTCTGCCCGTTTGAGGTTTCACCTGATGTTAGCGGGGTTCTTATTGGATTGGATGAGAGCGTCACGACGACTGGCATTTGGTCGCTGGTACTGATGGGTCCTGCGGTAACGTGCCTGTTCAGGACGGCCTCGTTGTTTGAGAGGATTATGTCGGGTGTTGTGGCACTGGCACGTCAGATCAATGTCGGGAAATCTGGCCCAAGGTGTTGCAGTTTTCCCCTGCTTATGTTGTCATACAGAGCCGCACCGACGTTGTCCTCATTACCGTGTCCAAGTATGGCGTGGCGCGCATTTAAGTCCCCTATAATGTATGTTGGTTTTCTGTGGCGTAGCAGCTGGTCGAGGTATTGTTCGGGTAAATAAGGTCGACTGGGAGGTAGGTACATCGTGCATATGATAACAGGTCCTCTGGTGGTCTCCACCTGCACTCCTAGAACTGAATCCTCGAAGTCTGGCAACACTCTGTGACTCAGCCGTGACCTGACGGCCACAGCGACACCATCGTTCAGCTCACCCGTTATGTTCCTCTGGTATACAGTGTAGCCAAAAATTTTCAGCTTACTTTCGTCCTTTATGCCAGTACTGTTTAACAGTTCGTTACGTCTATTAAGGGACCAGTGTAGGACATTATGTTGGACAATTTTCATCCTGCTAACGACTGCCATTTCGGAGACTGTAGCTTGGGGCGTCGCTTGAAGAGTTTGCTCGGCTTCTGCCATTTCTGGGAGGACGGGACTTCTTAGCAGAACCTTCGAACATCCGCTTGTCAGCCAATGACGGGCCCTCGAACTTCTCGTCACCCGTGTACAGGAAGGTGTTCAGGTCCTGGGCCTGCGTGACGAAGTCCTCTACTGACGCTGCAGCTTCAGGGTCTTGTTCCTGTGTGAAGTAAGTCGCCATCACCTGGTCGCAACCATTGACTGTGGTTGCAGTCCGATGGTCACTGTCGTCGCTGGGAGTACATGTCTTGGGGTCACGGAGATTTACGGTGTCGCTGGAGCTGTGACCCCAGGGGGACTGACTGGCCACGTCAGGGCTACGGTTATGTTGTCCTTGACCTAAGTCAGGGAAGTCATGCTTGAAATCGTCGTGAAGTCATTGAGTGGGTTACTGCCTTCATGATTTTTTTGGGATGGGATGCCGTCGCTTACTTCGACAGGTGCAATGTTGTTCCTGATTAGTGTCCCGTTGCGGTGTATCGAGAATGAACCTAGATGAGCCATGTTCAAGTGATGGGCATGCAGGTAAAACAAGTATATAGTGGTGGCCTTGGACTCGTCCAGCTGTGGAGAGGAGACGCTCCTGATGCTCTCCACCACTGCGTCCCTCATGGCGCCCAGTGACTCTATCACTGACTGCTTTATTGAATCATCGATGGTTCGTATCTCTGATTGCAGGACTTCCATGTCTCGCTTACATTGTTAAGTTTTTATGAGTCTGCTTGAGTTTCTTTCAGAGCGTCTTTTAGGATCTGGCTGTAAGCTACGATCGTCGACTCAGAGTGGTCTTTTTCTTGAAGTTAGAAATTTCTCTGGTTTCTTTTCGCTTGGTTATTTTCTGGAAGTGGAGTGGGGGAGGGATGCACCCAGCGAAGTTGCCTGTTAGGAATTTCGAGGCCGCCAGTCGATGTTGCTTATAAGTAGCGTGGACTGTAGAATGGGTCTTTTCTATTCCTGGTACAACGGATCTTTCCTAGTTTTGGTACAATGGGTCTTTTGTGGTCCTGGAGTACAGTGGGTCTTTCCTATTCCTGGTGTCATGGGTGTTGTCTCATTAACTACTATGGTCAATATACACGTGTCTCTTCCCTCACTAACTCGTTATCCTTCACACCAAAGGTAACCGTATGACCTGGTGGCCCTCACCTCACCTTCAGCAGGGTGAGAGACGAGGGTGGTTATATGTGTACGATAATACGATGTTAGTATATATCCTTGTAATGTTTAGGGAGAGAGGGAGGGAAGGGGGACGGTGTTTGGTGATGATAATGACTGTTTTTGAGTTTGGTCTCTATATCTATGTAGGAATAGATAATAATGATGATTATTGAATCGATGTTATATATATATATATATATATATATATATATATATATATATATATATATATATATATATATATATATATATATATATATATATATATATATATATATATATATATATATATATATATATATATATATATATATATATATATATATAGATATATATATATATATATATAGAGAGAGAGAGAGAGAGAGAGAGAGAGAGAGAGAGAGAGAGATTACCGTAACAGGACTAGAAGCTTGTTAGTGGTCGAGGCTGCAGCTTCTTAAGTGGATCTCGTTATGGTTAGGCAAGGAGGGCTGTGGTGCACCTTCCTAAGAACACGGGATCATTAAGGAATTACAAGAAAGATGTGGCGCACCTTATAATGACTGGTGAGGCGAAGGGCAGGTAATGAGGACAGAAAATGAGGGCAGGTAATGAGGACAGAAAATGAGGACATGTAATGAGGACAGGTAAAGAGAATAGGGATAAATACTCAAATTTGTAAGCATAATTAGCTCGTGCAGACAAGGTCAATGGGGGAAGATGCCTCACCTGTAGATGGGTGTAGGCACGTGGTCGCGGTACCACAGGACCAGATGGACGGAGTCGTCGGTTTTGGTGGTGATGTTGCAGGGCAGTACCGCCGTCTTCCCCGCCACCGCCACCGCCGGCGTCACGGGACCTATGGTAGAAAGAGAGACAGGTGTTAAGTATGTACACCTGGCCATGAGGGAAGGACAAACACAAACAGCTCCTTTTCATAAACACAACATATGGTTTACCGGATTATTGTCTCCCCTAATCAGGCAGACGAGAAGATAAATAAGTTAGCAAAATACTCGAATACCCGGTCCAGTAAAAGTCTTTCCTTGCAGAAGAAAAATGACCTTGGTCTCTGAGTGAGAATGTGAAGGGGTGTGATTGTGTGTGACGGAGTGTTACGGCGTGTGCAGTAACGGCAAGGGAACGAACTTGGAGCCATCAACACGACGTACGTGTATTGATTCAGTACTAATTATACCTTGAGTACGAGTTCTTAAGCCCCCTTGAGTACAATGTCATCTTACTCAAGGAATAAGACCATCGCATTAAAAAGGATTAAGACGTCGTATTGATGGGATTTAAATTTTTCTACTCAAGTGGTTTAGTCATCGTTCCAAGGGTTCAAGACATCTTACTTAAGGGGCTAATTCATAATACTAAAGGGATTAACCCATTACACACAAGGGATTAAGCCATCACATCTCAAGATATTCTAATGAATTGGTTAATTTATTTTACTAAAGAGGTTATGTTATTGTACTCAAGGGGTTGTGAGGTTGGATTCGTACTCAAAAGGTTAATAAGACTCTTGTCATAAACCCAACCAACACTAACCGCCCCCCCCCTCCCCCCACTTTCACAAGAGAATCAATTAATCTTAAATGAGGAGTAACGAGGAACTGGTCGTTACTTGCGTTAAACCACAAAAGAAAAGCATTCACCAGTTAAGTCAGGAAGTCGGACATTGGGTTTAAGTAGCGATTGGTGGAATGAAATACTGACCAATGTATAAAATAAGAGTTAGGACGGCCACAAGGAAGGGAGGACATCTGCCACAAGGAAGGGAGGACATCTGCCACAACGAAGGGAGGACATCGGCCACAACGAAGGGAGGACATCTGCCACAACGAAGGGAGGACATCTGCCACAACGAAGGGAGGACATCTGCCACAACGAAGGGAGGACATCTGCCACAACGACAACAACGAGGGAGGACATCGGTCACAAGGAAGGGGACATCTGCCACAAGGAAGGGAGGACATCTGCCACAACGAAGGGAGGACATCTGCCACAACAGAGGGGAGGACATCGACCACAACGAAGGGAGGGACATCTGCCACAACGAAGGGAGGACATCGGCCAAGGAAGGAGGACATCTGCCACAACGAAGGGAGGACAGCTGCCACAACGAAGGGAGACATCGGCCACAACGAGGGAGGACATCGGCCACAACTGCCACAGGAAGGGAGGACATCTGCCACAAGGAAGGGAGGAGGACATCGCCACATTCGCCACAACGAAGGGAGGACATCTGCCACAACAGAAGGGAGGACATCTGCCACAACGAAGGGAGGACATCGGCCACAACGAAGGGAGGACATCTGCCACAACGAAGGGAGGACATCGGCCACAACGAAGGGAGGACATCGGCCACAACGAAGGGAGGACATCTGCCACACGAAGGAGGACATCTGCCACAACAGAAGGGAGGACATCGACCACAACGAAGGGAGGACATCTGCCACAACGAAGGAGGACATCGGCCACAACGAAGGAGGACATCACAACGAAGGGAGGACATCACCACAACGAAGGGAGGACATCTGCCACAACGAAGGGAGGACATCGACCACAACGAAGGGAGGACATCTGCCACAACGAAGGAGGACACAGGCCACAACGAAGGGAGGACATCTGCCACAACGAAGGGAGGACATACATCGGCCACAACAGACATACAACGAAGGGAGGACATCGGCCACAACGAAGGGAGGACATCGACAACAGCGAAGGGAGGACATCGGCCACAACAGAAGGGGGACATCGGCCACATCGGCCACAACGAAGGGGACATCGGCCACAACGAAGGGAGGACATCAGCCACAACAGAAGGGAGGACATCGGGAGGACATCTGCCACAACGAAGGAGGACATCGGCCACAACAGAAGGGAGGACATCGGCCACAACGAAGGAGGGAGGGACATCGGCCACAACAGGGAGGACATCGGCCACAACGAAGGAGGACATCTGCCACAACGAAGGGAGGACATCGGCCACAACAGAAGGGAGGACATCGGACAACAGAAGGAGGACATCGCCACAACGAAGGGAGGACATCGACCACAAGAAGGAGGACATCTGCCACAAGGGAAGGGAGGACATCTGCCACAACAGAAGGGAGGACATCTGCCAGGGGACTGCCACAACGAAGGGGAGGACATCTGCCACAACGAAGGGAGGACATCTGCCACAACAAGAGGACATCAGACAACAGAAGGAGGACATCGGCCACAACGAAGGGAGGACATCGGCCACAACGAAGGGGACATCGGCCACAACAAGGGAGGACATCTGCCACAACGAAGGAGGACATCTGCCACAACGAAGGGAGGACATCGGCCACAAGAAGGGGACATCGGCCACAACGAAGGGAGGACATCGGCCACAACGAAGGGAGGACATCAGCCACAACGAAGGGAGGACATCGGCCACAACGAAGGGAGGACATCGGCCACAAGAAGGGAGGACATCTGCCACAACGAAGGGGAGGACATCTGCCACAACGAAGGAGGACAGCTCAGAAGGGAGGACATCGGCCACAACGAAGGAGGACATACAACGAAGGGGCCACAACGAAGGAGGAGTGACATCTGCCACAACGAAGGGAGGGGGAGGAGACATCAGCAACGAAGGGAGGACATCGGCAAGGAGGACAACAACAGAAGGAGCATCACAACGGGGAACATCACAACGAAGGGAGGACATCTGCCACAACGAAGGGAGGACATCGGCCACAACGAAGGGAGGACATCGGCCACAACGAAGGAGGACACATCTGCCACAACGCATCACAACGAAGGAGGACATCTGCCACAACGAAGGGAGGACATCTGCCACAACGAAGGGAGGACATCTGCCACATGCCACAACGCATCACAACGAAGGGAGGACATCGGCCACAACGAAGGGAGGACACAACGAAGGAGGACATCGGCCACAACGAAGGGAGGACAGCTGCCACAACGAAGGGGAGGACATCAGGCCACAACGAAGGGAGGACATCGGCCACAACGAAGGGAGGACATCACCAACAGAAGGAGGACATCACAACGAAGGGAGGACAACGAAGGGGAGGACAACGAAGGGAGGACAGCTGCCACAACGAAGGGAGGACACATCTGCCACAACAGGAAGGGAGGACATCTGCCACAACGAAGGGAGGACATCGGCCACAACGAAGGAGGACATCGGCCACAACAGAAGGGAGGACAGGCCACAACAAAGCAGCTGCCACAACGAAGGGACATCGGCCACAACGAAGGGAGGACATCGGCCACAACAGAGGACATCGGCCACAATCGACAACGGGAGGACAGCTGCCACAACGAAGGGAGGACATCTGCCACAACGAAGGGAGGACATCAGCCACATCCACAACGAAGGGAGGACATCTGCCACAACGAAGGGAGGACATCTGGAAGGGAGGACATCACAACGAAGGGAGGACATCTGCCACAACGAAGGGAGTGACAGCTGGAAGGGGAGGACATCAGCCACAACGAAGGAGGACATCGGCCACAACGAAGGGAGACCACATCGGCCACAACGAAGGGAGGACATGCATCTGCCACAACGAAGGGAGGACATCTGCCACAACGAAAGGGAGGACATCGGCCACAACGAAGGGAGGACATCGGCCACAACGAAGGGAGCATTGAAGGGAGGACAGCTGCCACAACGAAGGGAGTGACAACAACGAAGGGAGGACAGCCACAACAGAAGGGAGGACATGCCACAACGAAGGAGGACATCGGCCACAACCTGGAAGGAGGACAGCTGCCACAACGAGGAGGACAGCTGCCACAACGAAGGAGGACAGCTGCCACAACGCAGCTGACAACAACGAAGGGGAGGACAGCTGCCACAACGAAGGAGGACAGCTTCAATGCCACTGACAGAATCGCCACAACGAAGGGAGGACAGCTGCCACAACGATCGGCCACAACGAAGGGAGGACATCTGCCACAACGAGGGGAGGACATCGGCCACAACGAAGGGAGGACATCGGCCACAACGAAGGGAGGACATCGGCCACAACGAAGGGAGGACATCGGCCACAACGAAGGGAGGACATCTGCCACACGAAGGGAGGACAGCTGCCACAACGAAGGAGGAGCACACACAAGAAGGAGGACATCGGCCACAACGAAGGGAGGACAGCTGCCAACGAAGGAGGACATCGCCACAACGAAGGGAGGACAGCTGCCACAACGAAGGGAGGACATCACACAACGAAGGGAGGACATCGGCCACAACGAAGGAGGACATCTGCCACAACGAAGGGAGGACATCAGTACAACGAAGGGAGGACAGCTGCCACAACGAAGGGAGGACATCGGCCACAACGAAGGGAGGACAGCTGCCACAACGAAGGGAGGACAGCTGCCACAACGAAGGAGGACATCTGCCACAACGAAGGGAGGACATCTGCCACAACGAAGGGAGGACAGCTGCCACAACGAAGGGAGGACATCGGCCACAACGAAGGGAGGACATCGGCCACAACGAAGGGAGGACATCGGCCACAACAAAGGGAGGACAGCTGCCACAACGAAGGGAGGACATCGGCCACAACGAAGGGAGGACATCAGCCACAACGAAGGAGGACATCGGCCACAACGAAGGGAGGACATCGGCCACAACGAAGGGAGGACAGCTGCCACAACGAAGGGAGGACATCTGCCACAACGAAGGGAGGACATCGGCCACAACGAAGGGAGGACAGCTGCCACAACGAAGGGAGGACATCTGCCAACGAAGGGAGGACATCTGCCAACGAAGGGAGGACATCACACAACGAAGGGAGGACATCTGCCACAACGAAGGGAGGACAGCTGCCACAACGAAGGAGGACATCGGCCACAACGAAGGAGGACATCGGCCACAACGAAGGGAGGACATCGGCCACAACGAAGGGAGGACATCGGCCACAACGAAGGGAGGACATCTGCCACAACGAAGGGAGGACATCTGCCACAACGAAGGGAGGACATCTGCCACAACGAAAGGGAGGACATCGGCCACAACGAAGGGAGGACATCGGCCACAACGAAGGGAGGACATCAGCCACAACGAAGGGAGGACAGCTGCCACAACGAAGGGAGGACATCGGCCACAACGAAGGGAGGACATCAGCCACAACGAAGGGAGGACATCTGCCACAACGAAGGAGGACATCGGCCACAACGAAGGGAGGACAGCTGCCACAACGAAGGGAGGACAGCTGCCACAACGAAGGAGGACAGCTGCCACAACGAAGGGAGGACAGCTGCCACAACGAAGGGAGGACAGCTGCCACAACGAAGGGAGGACACAGCTGCCACAACGAAGGAGGACAGCTGCCACAACGAAGGGAGGACATCGGTACAACGAAGGAGGACAGCTGCCACAACGAAGGGAGGACAGCTGCCACAACGAAGGGAGGACAGCTGCCACAACGAAGGAGGACAGCTGCCACAACGAAGGGAGGACATCGGCCAACGAAGGGAGGACATCGACCACAACGAAGGGAGGACAGCTGCCATTAACGAAGGGAGGACAGCTGCCACAACGAAGGGGCGCTGCCATGGCGAAGGGAGGACAGCTGCCACAACGAAGGGAGGACAGCTGCCATGGGCAGCCACAACGAGGGAGGACAGCTGCCACAACGAAGGGAGGACAGCTGCCACAACGAAGGGAGGACAGCTGCCACAACGAAGGAGGACAGCGTCACAACGTGGAAGGAGGACAGCTGCCACAACGAAGGAGGACAGCTGCCACAACGAAGGGAGGACAGCTGCCACAACGAAGGGAGGACATCGGCCACAACGAAGGGAGGGACAGCTGCCACAACGAAGGGAGGACATCGGCCACAACGAAGGGAGGACATCGGCCACAACGAAGGGAGGACATCGGCCACAACGAAGGGAGGACATCGGCCACAACGAAGGGAGGACATCCATCGTTCAAATCAGGAGAAAGGGCATTGTAGTGACCAGCGAATGTAGAAAAATTATGTGATGACAAAATCAATCGCTGAGAGCTTCAATCACTGACAGAATCCTTTACTGACAGAATCAATCGCTGACAGAATCAATCACTGACAAAATCAATCACTGACAATCATTTGCTGACAATCATTTGCTGACAGACTCCATCGCAGACGACAGCAAATAAATACATTAAACATTCCTCGCACACACACACGTACACTAAACCGTCAGCAAGGTCAGGAACAGCTGACTAAACACATCCATAATAATCGCTGACAGACAAAAACAAAATAGACATGTGCAGTAAAGTAGGGGGGCGGTCATTAGCGAGGGTTAGTGTGACAGATGGTAATGATGGCCGATAATAAACTTGATAATTAATGAAGCCTGGCTGGTGGTGATGGTGCTGGTGGTGATGGTGGTGGTGATGATGATGGTGGGGTTGATGGTGATGATGGTGATAGTAATGGTGGTGATGGTAATAGTGGTGGCCACGGTGGTGGTTGATAATTATTGAAGCCTGGCTGATGGTGGTGATGGTAGTGGCGGTGGTGAGGATGGTGATGATGGTAGTGGTAATGGTAGCGGTGATCATGATGGTGATGATGGTGGTAATGGTGATGATGATGATGGTGAAACATAAAGAATAAATAGGAAATGTAAAAGAACAATAACAAAACAAACGGCAATAAAACACACACGTGGCCCAGCCTCCCCAATAACCACACCTTCGCCACCATTTATTTACCTTATATTCAATATCCTAATACATAAGAAGCTATCCTATCTGTGTAATTAGTTGAGCCGCAGATCTTATGGTATTCAGTAGTACTAGTCAATTAGTACTACTACTATGGCCTCCAGCCTCCCCCAATAGCCACAATCTCCACCATTTATTTACCTTAATATTAAATATCCTAATACATAAGAAACTATCCTATCTGTGTTAAATTAGTTGAGCCGCAGATCTATGCGGCATTCAGTGACTGAGCCTCTACTACTACTACTACTACTACTACTACTACTACTACTACTACTACTTTTTAAAACGTGGCCTCCAGCCCTTCCAATAGCCACACCTTCGCCGCCATTTATTTACCTTAAACTTAACTATCCTATATAAGAAGCTATCCTAACTGTGTTAGATTAGTTGAGCCGCAGATCTATGCGGCAATCAGTAACTGTAGCCTCATAGTCAATATCTGCAGCAGTTGTCGGAGTAGGGGCAGAAGCTGTTCCTGAGGCAGAGCAAAGCCGACCGAAGGAGGAGAAGGACAGTCAACATCTCATCCAGGCTGTAACATAACTTCTGGCTGTTGCTTCTGTTCGGAGATCAACCCGTGAGTCTGGCATAGAAACATCTTGCACTTGGGGCCCATCCCACCAGAGGTTGTGGAACACTAGAGGAGTGAAGCTGCCTTGATCAACATTTTGAATTCTCTCCCCATATGGCCCGTCCTTGTCGTTCTCGTTCCTCCTATGTGCAGCATCGAGAGCTAGGTTACGGTGACATGCGGCCATGGGATCAAAATCCTGATGTCGAAGAAAGCTTGCTGTCCCGTCCAGAATCCCGCATACCTGACGTCCACACGGGCTTCGTTAGATGTGTTTGAGTCCTGTGTTGGAAGATCTCGCCATCCAGTGGAAGGAGGTTGGTTCTACCATGACGTCCCGCAGATTTCTTCAACATATTTGTGTGAGATCCCTTACCTCGTCATGCCTCATGCATATGAAGCCCCCTTCTTGCAGACCATGGCGTGATCGCTCTCATAGAAGAGCCACACACGCATTGGGAGGGCAAACCATCTACTGGCCAACTGTACCTTGTAGAAATGCATCTGTAAATTCTTGTTTGTTAAGGCTGAAACCATTTGCCCTTATCTTTGAACGGAATTAACCAGTTCGAGGCGCCCACCTCCTGCGCTATAGCTACTTTTTGTCAAATTTTCGAACCTGCAGCAATAGTTGCTGCAACATGTCATTTGGCAGTGCTGCCGATCTGTTGTAATGGACCTACGGATCTTATTTACTTCGCTGGTGTCCACTTCCTGTTGCATTCTGGGCTATTATGTGGTCAGTGAGGCCGCCGTGAGCTTAAGTGAATTCTGATGTTCAGTGTCAGTAATCTCCTCTGGATTAGTTAGTCCCATCCCTCCAGTCTTGGTGGAAGTGCAAGAAGTGTTCTTTCTGCTGGGGTAAGTCAGGTGTTTCACTTAGTTTGGGAATGAACTTGACACTGATGGCTTCTTCCAGAGGGTGGAGGAGGGGTCCGATCTCAGAGATGGTACGCATCAGGTAGTTCCAGCGATGCTTGACTCCATGGGTGAATGCTGCAAGGCCGCATGTGGCTCTGTGTTAGCAATCTCAGATAGAGCTTGGATTTCGCTAACCCACTCATTCACCTTTCCCGCTACGTACTCGGTCTTGAAGTCCGTAGTGCCAATTACTGCGTGCCTAGATGTCTCCGTCCTTAGTTATTTTGACCTCACTTCGGCCAAAACCTCCAATGCCCGTTCGTAATGTTCTGCTTCACGATGAGGAAGGACTTGCTGGCGTTTGGGTGGTACCCTATGGGTGGACCTCACGATGTTACCAGGTCCCCACTTTTGATGCCCCCACTTTTCCTGCTACTACTACTACTACTACTACTACTACTATTTTTTCCTTTTTTAAACGTGGCCTCCAGCCTCCCCAATAGCCACATTCTCGCCGCCATTTTATTACCTTAAATTAACTATCATACTAATACTACTACTACTACTAGTACAGTTGTGTTCTGACCTCGCTAGAGGAAAGGTCACGGCAGACTTAGCTCCGGCGATAATTTGTCGGTAATGGATAGTGCCACTTTGAACACAGCTGTGCCCTTCTGAGGGCCGGGAGTAGAAGGTCAAACAAGAAAACTTGAAATTAAGG
>NW_024734940.1:6926858-6936178 GCF_018991925.1 Homarus americanus | reverse complement strand
AGATCTTACCGCGAGAGACTACTACTACTACTACTACTACTACTTTCCTGTCACTCGGAATCGAGTATGACGATCATCCAGCTATGGTAAAATGATATGGGTTATTAGGGATGTCACCTAGGGTATTGAGTTTTGAGGTGACTTAAGAGACCGATACGGGACCGGCAGCGTCGTCCACATTCGTTGCATATGTGGAGGGCTCCATCTACTATGGGAGGGGTGGTGGCAGCGTCTTTCCGATGTTGGCGCTTATCTGCCTCGGTTTGCAGTCGGGCTAACTCGAAAGTATTGACACCTTCCCGTGTGGTGCTGTTCCAAGCGTTACGATGTGGAGTAATCGACTCCCAAGTGGGGGGTCAATTTGGCACCTTTTCAGGTTTGTCTTAAGACGATCCTTATACCTGTTCAATTGCCCGCCAGCGTTACATTTACTATTCGTTAGGTGACTGTAAAGCAGCTGCTTTGGCAGTCTACCGTCGTCCATGCGGGTAACATGGCCAGTCCAACGTAGTTGTTCATGGATAATGGTAGCCTCGATGCTCCTACAGTTGGTGTCAGCAAGAATGCTGGCATTTGTTCTCTTGTCTTCCGTGCGAACTCGCAGGATGGAACGTAGACTACGTTGGTGAAAGTTTTCAAGTGCCTTGAGGTGCCTCCTGTATGTGATCCATGTCTCACTGCCATATAGTAGGGTGGGCAGAACCACTGCTCGATATACGTGCAAATTTGTGGACACGATTTCGGAGACCGCCCAAGGCGTGAGATGCACATCTCATCCGATGCTGAATTTCTTCATCGATGTCTGCGGTGGTGGACAGGTGAGAGCCGAGGTACCGAAAGTGGGAAACATTAGAGAGTGTAGTACCGTTAAGCTGGATGGATGGCGGAGGTGTGTCTGACCCAGGGGCAGGTTGAAATAAAATCTGAATCTTACGTACATTCACCTCAACACCGAAGTGTGCATACGCGTCTGCATAGGTGTTCAGGATCTCCTGTAGGTCGTGTTCAGTGTGAGCAACAATGGTGAGGTTGTCTGCATACTGAAGTTCAGTAATGGAAGCTGTCGACACCTTTGTTATTGCCTGGAGTCGTCTTATGTTGAATAGACCCCCCTTCACCCGGTACTCGATGTTCACCCTGCTGGCCAAATTGGCACTAGCACGAGTAAGGAAGGCTGCCAAGAAGATGGAAAAGAGAGTTGGTGCCAGTACACACCCTTGTTTAACCCCTGTTTGGATGGGAAAGAACTCTGGCTGGGTGAACACACACACACACACACACACACACGGGCTACAACATCGCTCTCTCTACCCTGGAAATGCCATCCCTCAGTGACCTCCACCACCACCACACACTAGTAGGGTTTGGCAGTGGACTACTGCACAATCCTCGTCATCGCCACCGACTGCCACCGGCAGCCGCTCACCCACCTCACGCAGTCCGCCATTACAACAAAATTCAGCCCATAAGAGCCCTCACTGATAGATACAAGAACAACACCATCCCATCTATTGTTAAAATACTAAACAGCTCCTGATTTATGTACTGTACAGCCCTGTAAATATATTGAATGTATATTATTATGTCTAAATCACTTGTAAGTTTGTATATTTTCAGCCACCGGCTGCAACTCTATTAATAAACCGTTTGTTATTATTAATATTATTAATACAATGGTTGCCCACTCGTGTAACAAGGATGGCTGGCCCTAGGACCACCTAGGCATAAATTTGTTTAAGGTGTAGAAGCTGTCGCCAACAAAACATCCACACCCTGAGTTAACGAACTGAGTGACCTGGTGTCAAAGAATAGTCCGAGAAAACCGGACAACTCGCCAGCTGCACTGGCTAACCATTACCCTGGAAAACTTGTCCGCAAATCGATTAATATCCAAGTTCCCAATTACTTCTGAGTAGACAGAGGCAAATGGCGTAAAAAACTTGCCCATAGTTTCATACACACACACACACACGTCTCAAGGGAGATATTAACAGGACATTTTCACCACAGTAAAAACAACGCCCTGCCAATGCTTGTCGACGATCGTAGTACGACTAAAAAGCGACAAAAAAGTGTCAAAAAGATTTAGCGACATTAACCTCGGGAGTAACAATTAGTGAGTTCTTATTGGCTGGCTGAGGGATTATGTCTGGTTAATGATTAGAGGTTTTCACAGTTCAGGGAATTATACAAGTTAGTGAGATCGTGTAGTTGCGTTTGTCTGTATTTTGACATATGTTTTATTTTATTTTTTTGCATTTATTTATTTATATATTTATGTATTTATATATTTATGTATTTATATATTTTATTTATTTATTAATATATTTTTTTTAATCTCCCCTCCTCACTCCTTGAGTCTAACAAAATGTCAGTTTTTCAGCTATGTTTTTGAGATACTTGCGTATTTGTGACCCTGACTATATATATATATATATATATATATATATATATATATATATATATATATATATATATATATATATATATATATATATATATATATATATATATATAAACTGTATATATCGAGTTGACAAAATATGTTATCGCCTGAACTAACTGGACAGTATAGCAGGTGATGACCAATATATCCACACACTTGTCAGCAACGGACGTCATCACCGCTGGTTATATAAAACAATAACTTACAACAGCTAAATTATTGCCAGGTACAAATATGCGAATGGATATAAACATAGTGAATTATATATAGACAAATGACGGTTAAAGAGATATATTACCAATATTGCGAAGACAATAAGATATATATATATATATATATATATATATATATATATATATATATATATATATATATATATATATATATCATCAACGGTGAAGTAGTGGCGGGTTTACAGGTGTCATCACTCAGGTACACAAGATCGAATCTTACTAATCACAAAAGTCCGACTCCCAAAAAGATATTAAAAGTTTTTACAGTTTTTTGTTTTGACTTAAGAACTTAAGAAAGATTTATTTGGACCAAATGCGAATTGTAATTTGGAACACAACTACTCTGGGTGGATCATGAGAGTCGTTCTTATTAACCAAATCGTAATGAAATAATAAATATGTGTAAGAAAATAGCTTAGTTTACATATTATGTAAATTACATAATGAATTTTATGTATTTGTATATAACTTAAAATTATTTAATGTCTTTGTATGTTATTAACTTAATTTACGTATAACAACAATAGAATTTGGACGATTTACAAGAACATTAGAATAATTACCATAAGACCTCAACAGAATTAGGAAGATTTCGTAAGAATAAATACAGTGCATATGACCTCAAATTAAATAATACAAAATTTAGTCATAAAACACCCTGGTCTTCACCTAATCTCTAAAAGTAGATAAATAAAATAACAAATAAATAAATTATACGCAGTTATAAGCTCGTAACCTCAACTAATTTGCATTCAAAACCCTACCTAATTTACATACCACCCCGAAAGATGCAACTAAAATATTCTGTGAATCACGTACACTCATTTGCATACACAGGACCTGCAAAAAAGTGAGAAAATAAAGACAAACATAACTGGCTAAGGTGTTCAGTGTTTCGTTCGCTGTGTGTCACCCAAGAGATGTTTTTACATCACTCGGCTACCTGTACATCCTGCCATGGTCCGCACAATTAGGACGCCGGGGTAAGGGAGGGGACAACTGGGAGGTGGAGGTGAGGGGAGATGAGGAGTGACGGGGTGTGAGTGAGATAAGAGGGATGAGAGTGGGATGACGGAGGCGATGGTAAGGGGGAGTTTGAGAAGAGTGGATATGATGATGGGTGAGGGGAATGAGGGATTGAAGGGTGCTAAATACATAACACACACACACACACACACACACACATACTACTCAGTGCCGGATTTAGACCTGTGGAGGCCCATTAGCAGCCTCTTTGTGGAGGCCCCCCTCATTATAACTACCCAAGAGGGTGGGGTGGGGAGTGAAGCGAGCCTAAACATCTGGGAATTTTGAAATTTGAACACTTCTTTGGAGAATTTTGAAGCCATATGCAGTTATGTTGAGGAAATTAGAACACGAGGACTCGGCAAAACTACAGGAAGATCTAAACAAATTTTTCGAATGGTCTGAAAAATGGCAGATGAAATTCAACGTCGACAAATGTAAAGTACTCAGTATAGGAGATGTAAACAGGGAAACCAGATACCAGATGAACAACGATGCCATAGAGAAATCCGACTGCGAGAGAGATTTAGGAGTAATGATAAGTAAGAACCTTAAGCCAAGTAAACAATGTGTTTTTGCTCGTAACAAGGCTAATAAAGTACTTGGGTTCATACAAAGGAGTGTTAGTTACAAGACTAGCGAGGTCATCCTAAAACTGTGTCTTGCTCTTGTGAGACCACACCTGGATTACGCAGTTCAGTTCTGGTCACCGTATTACAGAATGGATATAGAATCCTTGGAAAGAATTCAGAGGAGAATGACAAGACTAATCCCGGGCATTAGGAACCTTGAGTATAGAGACAGGTTAAAGCATCTTAATTTGCACTCCCTTGAGAGACGTAGAGCGAGGGGCGACCTGATAGAGGTGTATAAGTGGAAGGCAGGGCTAAACAAAGGGGACATTACAAAGGTACTCAAACTATCCAACCAGGAGCGAACTCGTAACAATGGTTTTAAATTAGACAAATTTAGATTTAGGCGTGAAATAGGTAAACACTGGTTTGGAAACAGAGTAGTGGATGAATGGAACAAGTTACCAAATATCATCATTAACTCGAATACGCTGAATTGCTTCAAACATAGGTTGGATGCTCATATGAGCAATAGGGGTTGGGTGTAAACGGGACTGCCCAGTATGGGCCAATAGGCCCGCTGCAGTTTCCTCCATTCTTATGTTCTTATGTTCTTATGATGGCATTTGTAATGGAAGTGATAATGAAAAAAATATTTTATTTGTTGTTTTTAATCTCAATTTCGTTATTCCATGTAGATCATTTTTAATCAATAAATGTTTGTGGAATTCTAAATATATTATTAGCAACACAAACAATAGCATTCATTAAAAATATGCGGTTCATAGGAAAACCAGGTATTCATGAATTTCAGGGAGTAGCTAGCCTAATTTCTATTACGCTTCTTGCTGAACATAGTTTGACGTGATGGAATAGATGAACATGAATTTTAAAGAATGAAAATAAAAATAATCCAAATGAATAAACAAATAAATAAAATATTGTAATATGTGGAGGCCCCCAGATTGTGGAGGCCCCTGGGCAGCTGCCCACTCCTGAATCCGGCCCTGATACTACTATAACTACTATTAAAACGAAAAATTTGCTGTCACTCGGAATCGAGTGTGACGATTGTCAAGCTATGCTACAATGATACGAGTTATTAAGGATGTCACCTCCGTTGGCGAGCTCTGAGGTGACTAGAGAGGCCGATACGGGACCGTCAAGGTCGTCCAAAGATGTTGCGCGTGTGGAGTGTTACCTCTAGTTCCGGAGGGGCTGCAGTAGCGTTTTTCCGGAGTTGGCGCTTATCTGCCTCGGTACGCAGTCAGTCTAACTCGAAAGTTTTGACACCTTCTCGTGTAGTGCTCCTCCAAGCGTTACGGTGTGGAGTAATCGTCTCCCAGGTGACGGGGTCGATTTGGCACTTTTCAGGTTTGTCTTATGACTATCTATATACATCTTCAGTTGCCCGCCAGCATTACGTTTACTATTCGTTAGGTGACTGTAAAGTAGCTGCTTTGGCAATCAACTGTCGTCAATGCGGGTAACCTAGCAAGTAACCAGTCCAACGTAGTTGTTCATGGATAATGGTAGCCTCAATGCTCCAGCAGCTGGTGTCAACAAAAATACTGGCATTTGTTCTCTTGTCTTCCTAGTGAACTAGGAGGATGGAACGTAGACTACATTGGTGAAAGATTTAAAGTGCCTTGATGTGCCTCCTGTATGTGGCCCATGTCTCGCTGCCATATAGCAGGTTGGGCAGGACTACTGCTCCAATTATATTCAACTCTGTATATATTTTCAGCTCCCTACAGTTGAAGACACGGGTATGGAGTCTGCCAAAGGCTTGATATGCACATCTGATCCGATGTTGAATCTCTTCATCGATGTATGCGGTGGTGGACAGGTGGGAGCCGAGATACTGAAAGTGGGTAACATTAGAGAGGGTAGTACCGTTAAGACGGATGGATGGTGGAGGTGTGGCTGAACCAGGGGCAGCCTGAAAGAGAATCTGAATCTTACATACATTCACCTCAAGGTCGAAGTGTGCATACGCATCTGCGTCAGTATTCAGGATCTCCTGTAGGTTGCATTCAGTGTGAGCAACACGGGTGAGGTCGTCTGGATACTGACACCTTTGTTCCTGCCTGGAGTCATCTTCTGTTGAAAAGTCCCTTCATCCGGTACTAGATGTCCACCCCACCAGCTAAATTGGGACTGGCACGAGTAAGGAAGGCAGCCAAAAAAATGGAAAAGGGAGTTGGTGCCAGTAGACATTCTTGTTTTACCCCGTTTGGATGGTGAAGAATTCAGACTGAGTGCCATTGTGCAGGACACTACCTTACATGCCTCACAACGGCGATGAATTTTGGTGGTTGAGGGGCCGCCATAGGGCTTCCCTGTTGACCGAGTCGAAGGCCTTGGTTAGGTCGATGGAGGCCAAGTACAGTTCACGACATTGTTCTCTGCACTGTCCCTACATCTGGCAGGCAGTAAAGATCATATCAGTGGTGTCATGCGATGGTCCGAATTGACATTGAGAATTTGGGAAAAGTTTCCCGCCTCAGGAAGAAATCTGTTTAGGAGGACTCGGGCGATAAACTTGCCAGATACGGACAGCAGCAAGATCCTGCGGTAGTTGCCACAGTCTGACCAGCCTCCCTTGTTCGTAGAAATATTGACAGTGGAGGCTTCCTTAAGAGCTTGGGGCGTCCCCTCCTTTTCCCATATATTCTCCAGGAAGGAATGGAGAAGGCTGGTAAGCAGAGGTCCTCCTGCTTTATACACCTCGGCTGGGATTCAATCGGCTTTGTTATTTTTCATCTGTTTGATGGCAGTAGCTACCTCATTCAAGGATGGAGGATAGCTGAGATGGGTCAGCTCTGGATGCTGAGGGGCCTCCTGGGCAGTCAGGATATCCACATCAGTGTTTCGCTTGATCAGTGAATGGTAATGCTTTTTGCAGCACTGAAGGATGCCTTCTTCTTCTTTAATTAGGGAGTTACCGCTGGATGAGCGGAAGGGAACTGCGACATAAGTGATTGACCAATAAAATGTTTCAGTGGAATTGAAATATTCGCACATCTTGTGTTGATCTGCACGTTTTGCATTTCACTTGCTTTATTCTTAAACCAGTTGTTCTTTAGATTGCGAATTTCGTGCTGGGCTGCTGCTTTCTTCTTACGGAAGGTCTCAGCTTTGGTTCGAGACTGAGGATTGTTCTGCGAGTCAGTTAAGGCATCACGTTTATAATCAACGAGTACATTGCAGCTTTTTGTCATGACAGTGTCGAGAATATCCCATTCGGCACTGGGATTTGGGTTGTTTGTTGCCGGGTTGTTTATCAGCCCATGTTCGAGCTGCTCTCTGAAAGCATGTGCTATGGCTGGATCCTCCATACGCTTAATGTCAAAAACCTCTTCTGGGGGCTTCTTGCCACGCATGGCTCAGGTGATGAGGACATCTCGGTGATCTCTTTCTCTGACAATAATGTAGTCAATGAGATGCCAGTGTTTGGATCGTTGATGTTGCCACGAACCCTTGAACTTACCGGCCTGCCTAAACAAGGTATTGGTGATAGTGAGGTTTTGTGCAGCCCACTTGCTAAGGAGGTGTAGGCTGTTGGGATTTCACTTGCCTAGTCCATTTCTCCCTATTATTCCCTGCTAAATATCAGCATCTCTGTTATCTGTGGCATTGAAGTTCACCTTGGAGCACAACCTTATCTTCTCTGGGGATAGAAGTTAGCACTCTGTCAAGGTCGGCGTAAAAGGCCTCCTTAACGTCGTCCTCCACATCCAGTGTTGCCCCAACACTGGATGTAGAAGGCATGACAAGAGTGATTCAGTGGGACTTGGAGCGTCATGGGGCGCTCGTTGATCCCAATAGGCATTTTAGTTAGCCTATGTAGGATTCATTGGCAGATGGCCAAGCCAACTCCATAAGTGCGGTTTCTCTCCGCAGCACACTTCCC
Organism: Homarus americanus; assembly: GCF_018991925.1. NCBI lineage: Eukaryota > Metazoa > Arthropoda > Malacostraca > Decapoda > Nephropidae > Homarus > Homarus americanus. The sequence continues at coordinate 6,927,985 of NW_024734940.1, read as the reverse complement.
TACCAAAAGAAGGTATAGCCAGACCCACATTCTGTAAGTCGACCGTCGTCTGGGAGCCGGGACTCACTAATGGCTGCCATGTCGGTGTTATACCTAGACTGCTCTTTTGTCGCAAGGACGGTTCTTTTTTCAGGATGCTCATTTGTGCCAGAATCCATAAGGGTCCTGACATTTCATGCAGCGACCATAAGAGGTTGTATAGTCTGTTTTTATTTTGATCTGTGATTATGTTTGTGTTTTCGACCACATAAGGATGACCTTACTAGGACACTAGGTGCAGTTGCCCAGTCAGGTTGGTTGTTTAGACAGGTTATATTTAGGGCACCTTTTCTAGCCCCTCTCCATGTGGGGTAGGTAGACCATCTTAACTGTGCCACCCATGTGCCGAGTTGTGCCTAGAGACTCCCGGCAGTCATCTCTGTCTGTCTCCATTGCCACTCGTGCGTCGCCGTAAGACTTTTGAGGGTATAAGGGTTTTGATGATGATGAGAGGTATGATGAGCTGGATGATGGTTAAGCGTGAGTTGATTTATGTGGTGAGTCAGGAGCGCAGGCTGCAACCACACATCTTGGCTCTCCCTTTTCCTGATCCAGCGGTGCAAGTGTTGCAACGACTGGGGAGAGGGAGAGTTGCAATGGACAGCCGATCGCCCAGTTTGTTGGGTTTCGCCTTAGTAGCCTGTCCATCATGTATTGCCTTCATCTGTTGGTGTAGTCATTGGGCTCCCATGTTGGTCACCTCTTCCGCCTATACCACCATTGAAGTCTTCTTGGAGCTCTATAAGTATGTCTGCCTGATGCAGGGCTCCATCACAGATATTTCGTTCGGGGTATACTCCCGCAGCCTTATACCTACCAAGGTTAATCCATAAGGCATTGGGGCAGTGGTTGGTAGGTACCAGGACGTGTCCACATGACAGTGGGTCTGTGCGCTGTCCCTCTGGGGCCCACTGCTGCTACGAGATCCCCTGCTGGTCTAGCCTGGGCCCCAGATGCACCCAGCGACAGTGTGTTGCCACGAGGAGGCACAGCTGGAGTCTTGATGGTGAAGAGGCTGTGTACTGGTACACACACACACACACACACACACACACACACACACACACACACACCCCTTTGTCCCAATA